>NW_015378373.1:0-38466 GCF_001204775.2 Aspergillus nomiae NRRL 13137
TTTTTGTCCTGTTGCCTGTTGTGTTTTCTTTCTTTCACCTGGCTGGTTCCACTTTAGGGTTGGTTCCAACAGAATTGGGGGCACAAAACAATGAACAACGGCGAGGATGATGACGATTCTAATTGGGATGGCTGTTTCAGAAGGTGTCTGTGCAACCTCCTGACGAGAGTGATGCTAAAGAGAGGCGGATTGACTTCAGTCGAGGCCGAGGGTGGAGGCTAAGAGTGGCGGGATGAAACAACAAATTGGTGGGAAGTTTGGAACAGCCGGAGGGAGCGTCCGATGGGGCCGATCCTTATGCGCCCCATTGTCCTGGTCTCGTCATCAGCCATCCCACCCCTCGCTTTGCTCCCTGTGTTTCAAGAAGTGGAGTCCGTTTCAGCGTTTGCCGTAGACTAGAAGAGACGAAGAACATTCCATTCACCATTCAGGACATGGTCAGGTTGTTGTTGGTTGTGTTTCGATCCAACATAGGAAGAAGTCAGCAAGTGGGAAGATTTTTTGACAATGAAATGAATTAACTTTCCTTTTTTTAGCAGCCAACCACGTGGACTGGCGAGAAATCAACGGCTTACTTGGTATTGGCACCACTTCGCACCTTCTCACCGACTTTCATCCTCCAGACGTGCATCTTCCCAGTACCAACACGGTTTCGCTTGCCATCCATTTGCTCGTCCATGATCGAGGCCCGTGCTTGATCACAAGCACGACACGAGGATGTCTTTTCTTCCAGACTGGCACCCATTTTAAATCGATCGCCCCTTTGACTCAAATCTGGGCGCTCTACGAAACCTAACCCACCTACGCATAGAAGGTGGAGCGCATCCTTCGGTTTAGTCAGTTGCTAAGAGAGGGAAGGGCCTTGATTCTGGGCCATGTCTCTCCCTCGCAGGTGCTCGGAGGGCCAGTCTCAACGGGGACTCAACCGGTTCAAAAAGCAAAATTTCTAATACATATGCACAAGGATTATGAGCAGCTGACAGATGCCACCACTGCGTACGAGAGTTCCGAAAGTAACTGCATATGCCATTTGTACCAGTAATATGTCAATATTGTGTCAATCATCTCCCCAAATCTTAGCTAATTGCAAATGGAGAACCATAAGATACCATGAACACAGGGTGGAGGAATATAAGGCGAGGATCAAAGAAGAAGAAAAGAGGAGCCGCTGAAACGTAGTAAGACCCAACTCCAGGTCGAAACAAGCTCTCATGAAAACAGTCAAATGGCACGTCCAACACTTTCAGAAACAGGCAAGTTAATTAGGAAAAGAGAGAAAAAAAATTAATCACGAGTCAGACAAGGAAAACATCATAGCTTGTAAACATTCCCTCCCTGTCCACCACCGGATAATAAAAACAGAGTACATGCAGAGATCAATGCGTAAGAGAGGCTATCAAAAACATAACAATCACAAGAAGTCCAAGGATTGGAGAAGAAGAGAAAACAAAGGGGAAAAAAAGGGGAAAAAAGTAGGGGGAAGCGTGGGGAAATTTGCAGACAAGGATAAAAATTAGAAGAGAAGTGTTAAAAAAAGAAATCAAGGCAGATCTCCAAAGTCCACGGAGGATGGGTTGAAGTTAAACAACTTTTGCTGAGAGGCCTACACGCGGTGTCTCCTGCAGCTCCCCAGTGGCCTGTCGATCGGCGGCATTATTAAGACCACCACGTAAGTCATCGCATAGTGTTATTTTGTTGCTGTTTTTTGATGATTATGGGTCTGTCGTAGCGCGTCCATGGTGCGATGCGACAGGGTTCGACTCAAATGCTCAACCACCCTGATAGTCTGCCCTTGATAGTTCGTCGTTCCCTTCTTGATGACTTCGCCAGCATTCCCACACAATACATATATTATGGAAGTAAGGCGACAATACTGCTCCTCAGTAAATAAGATTATCGTACAACGGCGGGTGTTCGACCTATTGCTGCAAGATTATGTTGTGAAAATATCGAACAAGGACATGGCAAGACAGAGACAGGGTATCTTTGCTTTTTTTTCTTCGGAGTTGTCCGCATCTACCAGGCCCAGACCTTGAGCTGTAACGGGAATAAGATGTCAGTCCACTGCAATGTGACTTGATGAAGAACGACCCGCTTACCAGAGAATCCCAAGAGCCTGTGCACAGACTAATGCCGTCATTGCTGACTCCAAGACAACTGACCCGGTTCTCGTGACCGCTAAGAGAGCCAACCTTGTCGCCCCGGAGAACATCCCACACCTTGCACCAAGTCAGCCAAGTGTCCGTTTCGTCGCTGGGTTTAGCGATAAACATACCTTGCACTCAAAATCGTCATAACCAGCGAAGAGTAATCTTCCAGAGACGGAGAAGGCAACGGACGTGATGCCACACAATATTTGGTCGCTCTGAGGATTTTGGGTTAGATTAATTACTACTTCTACTGGTTTGAGATGGGGGTGGAATCGGCGTACCTGGTAAATGTTGAGTTCACGATCCGCGCGAATGTCGAAGAGACGGCAGGAAGTATCATCGGAGCCCGTGCCAAATGCATTTCCGTCGGGGAAGAATTGGATAGCATTGATGTCTGATTCGTGTCCAGCGAAAGTCTGAACGGCCTTTCCGGTACGAATATCCCAGAGCTTCGCGAAGGCATCGCAGCGCCTGAGACGAAGATGTTCTGGTTGGTAGGGTTAATGCTGATCGACATCACGTCGCCCAGGTGGTCGGCGAATTCAGTCACTTTCGAACCCGATTCAATATCCCATAGCATGCAAGTCATGTCTCCGGACGAGGTGATAATACGACGATCATTGATGAAGCGGCAGCAAGAAAGGTATCCCGAATGTCCGGACAGCTCGCGCGCAACACGGGTGGGACCTTCGCGGGAAGAAAGGTTGTAGATTGAGCAGATGTTGTCTAGACCACCACACGCAACGTAGTTTCCACTCGGGGCATAGGCGCAGGTCATGACCCACGATGACCTCAACGGGATTGCATGGACTTTGTTCGTAGTGTAGGCATCCCAAATGATGAGCTTTCCATCTTGCGAAGCAGAGACGAGATGGCGTCGGTCGGTCGACCAGTGCATAGCGTAGATCTTGGCGAGATGGCCCTTGAGCGTTCGACGGGGCTTCATTCCGATGCGAGGTAGAGTGTCGGTTTGGTTTTGCGCGACTTGACGGACTGCACAGCCAATGTCAGTATTTCAGGAGATCGCACCCAAGTCCCCGAATTTCGGGGGCCGCTCGTCACTCGCAGTGGAAACGGGATTTCATACGAGTGGTATCGGCCAGCTCATCCTTTCTGCGCTTGATCCTATCCTTCAAGCCTTCAGCTTCGCGCCGGGCCGCGGTGATCTTGGCCTGCATCTGCTCGCCGCTCATATCGGCTGCCATCTTAACGGAGCAAGCCCCTGGAGAGGGTGATAGTCAATTGATACAGGTGGGCGTGATCGGAATAGGAGAGGGAGACCGAGAAGACAGAAACAGTCGGAGGAGGAAGAAGAAGTCGACAGCGACGGAACGTTTGGGGAATATCCAGGGGACTGGGAGCGAGTGTAGAAGGATTCGGGGAGAGGGGACGCGGGAAGAGGGCGGTAGGTGAAAGCTGAAGGAAGAAGGGTGAGAGAGAGAGCGAAGAACGAAAGAGGGGGGTTTGATTGGATGTGGAGCGAGTCCGGCGGAAGCGACCGAGCGAAAAAGCAAGAAACTTTCGCCCGGGGATTTTTGGGCCTTGACTGCAGGGGGAACAAGAACCTGGAATGAAAGGAAATAAAGATAAAATTTTTGATTTGATTTGATTTGGTTTTTTTGGTTATTTTAACAGGAAAGGGAAAATCAGATGAGCAAACAAAAAAGGGGAGGTGCAACGGTCAGAGGTAAAGAAAAATTCAAATCAATTAAAATACGTCCAGGCATCTCAGATGACAAGTTGTTGGTTGTTAGCAATTGCAACCCCGAGCAGTAAGTAAATAGCACCATTAATCACCCGACGGTCCGCTCTTTGGCAAGGTAACACAGCAACTTGTCGGGTATACAATGATGAGCCTAGACATGGAGATCAAAACTACAATTCTTCTAATTCACTGGACGATCAAGTTCAAAACATGTTCGACCTAGAGACTTCTGCTGTGGTTACTTCTCGACGCGATCGATCCAACGGCTCAGCAGGAATAGAACAAAATGAAGAGAAATTCTCTTTATTTTTTTTTTAAAAAAATTAATTAATCAGATTGGAGCCTCCTAATGGAGATTGACAATACCATTTCCCATTTACCAGAGGCCTTGATTGGTCAGCCAACATGGGTACCACAGCTCCCAACTCCTAGGTAACTGTAGGTACCTGCTTTAGGGGGTTAAGTTTAAGGGGAGGCAGACCAGAGGCGGAACTCTTCCATCCTCCATCCCCAGTGGAGTCCTCACTATTTACACATGCCTGGTTGGCCATGGCGGTATTTCACATAGTGGAGGGGGGGGGGAAACTTAAAGACCGCGGAAAAGTTAGCAAAAGTGGACCAAAATCAGCATGAAAATAGTAGACGGTGGAGCATCAAATTGAGTGTGTACTTGGTAGGGGATTGCGAAATGATAACAATCAGATCGAAGGTCAGTCAAAACTACAAACAATGCCCGTAGTGAATCAGTCGGTTGTACTAAAAATCATATAATCAAACATGGTCTTGGTAGGTTTTATGCAGGCCAGAAAGTTTATAGCTATGGAGTCATCAGACTACTAGTGCTTTGAGTAAGTAGCCTCTTACTAGTTAACTAAGTAGTAGTCAAAAAAGCCTTTTCCGACTGGGGTCTATGTAACGTACGAGGCCCGGCACCATATAATCAATGAATCTCCTCCAACTTTGCGTTAATATATTTCCCATACTGTTGCCGCAGATAGGGACAAAGATGGATGTTATCTACTTCATTGAACCTTCTTATAGCGGTTTGCATAATCGGGTGCTCCGGGTAGTTGCAGCATGTACTCTGCAGGGTGGGAGGACATCCTAAAATTCAACGAGAATAAGGATCAACGTGTAATTGCAGATCCCGTAATGATTTGGGGGTAGCTGTCATATTTATGGTTGAAGCTGCCGGCTATACTCCGTATATGCAAGACGATTAACTGGGGTAATGTATGATTGCATATAGTATGTATGTATGTATGTACATACATCCAGTTCGAGTCACGACCTGATGCAGATGCCTTTAGCCTTGCATTCCCGGCTCGTGATACCCACAACCGTAGGTGAACAAAGGCACATACCAAATACCAACGGTTTTCATTTAAATTTGTTTTCAGTTGTACAGTCTCAGGGTCCTGCATGAATCACCATGCAGTAGGCTCTCCATATACTGGTTACTCGTATAGTACATTGACTATCGTTTACATCAATGCTGAGCTCGGAAAATAAAAGCGATCCATTGGGTTATTTCTCCATACGGGCCATGACACCCAACATACACAATGAGAACTGTTGACCGACTTCCCCTGTATCGGTCGTCGAAGGCAATACTACGTAGTAAGACACTCGAGGAGGTGAGATTGTACTCTGTAACAGCACTGTAAATACCGCGGGCCTAACCTACTGTCGATAAGGGATAATTGAACAAGGGGACGTGATTTGTGGATAATGCTGGTCAGTGTTCCCTGAAGTGGGGGGCTCTATCGCGGAAATTGGTCGGCATATCCAATGATCTAGTTGATTGAGACTTTGTTCCGAGTGGTCCGTGAGACTGTCCTCATCTCGAGCAATAGCTCCACTGCTAAGAACATAGCTCGGAGACCGTGCCTGACTAGGTTGGTCAACGCCCCTCTTCAGCGGAGGTCGTCATTACCTGTGATTAATAATACCATGGCGCTAGTTATGCTCCGTAGTGCAGAAAGGAGGATCATTTGTTTTTGCCCCAGATTGCTGCCCGGCACACTTAGCCATTCCTGCAGAATCCTTGTTGACTTCTGCACTCTTCCAAAATAGACCGATTCAATAGACAAGACACTTTCATCCAACCCATTTGTGATCCTATGATGACATATGCATGCCCGGCCCGGCTATGCCGGGTACTAGTGATGTTTCATTTTTCTGCCGGACAATCGAGGCGCAGCTGCCCGTGGCTGAACGGGTAAAGCCTAATTTAGCCTGTCCATCAGCTGTGCATTTCGAGGACAGCAACAGCACTGGTTTACAAAGTCAGTACAAAGAGGGCGTTGGAATAACCCTAAATCCTGCAGGCCACGGTATGAATGGATCATACTTAGCCCTCCTGTAGGAATGGCTCCGAATAGCGCTGATTCTTGGACGGCGGCTAGTTGTGGTCGCTTCCGCTGCGTTTTGCAGCCAGCGCTTGTTCAGTTTCTAATCATAGAACTGTAGGCTGTCTGTGCGTCCTGTTAGGTTATTGTTTTACTTGCTACTGGCTGTAATGTTGGTTCTTGCTGCCATACCTGATCCTGGTGGTAGTCGATGGAAGTCAGCGCCTTGACGGCTAAATTACTAGTTTAGGTTGCTCGCAAATGTCCAGAGTATGTTTGCAGAGACACGTGCGAATCTGGATGACATGCCCTATTGGTCAAGATCCAGAGTTCTTAGAAAATCATGGAGCTAGTATGGATTGACCATCAAAGACTAGAACGACAGGCAATAACGACCTTTTCCAGCGAACGAGGAGGCAGCCGGGTATTCGACACCGGTTTTCCAAACGACGCCATCATATCAGTACTACTCCGAAACCTTGATACCCCCAGCAGTGGGGACACCATATTGTGCAGACTCTTTCTGTTTTCCAGAGTACTCTGAGTTGGTCTTTGCTTGCTAGATCTACAAGACTCCACTCGTTCCGGAAATGGGGCATCATTACGGAGTAAACCCACCGGAGGGGCTGGAGGCTCATAAGCGAAGGAGCCTAGAAGAGAGGTAATTTCCTGAAAGCCCTTCCTTCTCCACAAGTAATATGCCGGTTGTACTCTGAGTAAGATTTTGTGCTTGTGGTATCGGGGAGTAGTTACTTTCAAAAGAGCCTTTTGTCGGTCCTATGGAATGCTATGAGTTATCCTGAGATTGGAGTGATATCCTATGAAATGGGACTTTCAAAGTGGCTTGAGTCAAGCTTTGTTCCTGGCTCCGATATTACCGCCTGAAGGGTGAGACTACCCACAATAGTTTATCCTGCACTATATTCGAGATTAAGCTCCGCATCAAGGCCTTGGAACTTCGGTCTTGGACGATAGAGGTTAAGTTGCGTGTAGATCTGAAAAAAGAACAAAGAAAAGTAAAGAAATAGAAGTGAGTCTGGTGCTCGAATTTGATCAGTACTCTTGGGTAGTTCCATTTGAGTTTCGGCGCACAAGCATATGCAGCTTGTAGTCGAGCTTGTAGTACGAGCTCCCAAAACACGACGAGTGCGGTCTAGAAAGGCCTAGAGTCAGCTGCTGAGGTGTCAACGACCGATGGTCTGCATCTCTAGACCAAGTACACGTAGTTTTGGCGAGCCAATGGTCTGAAGCATTGGATACAGCTAAATGGCTGCTCACAATAGGGATGTCTTTACTGTCGCAGGAGAGCGCTTAAGAGTATGGTCTCAGATTTAGCAGGGGTTGGATCAAGATAATCTGCCGCATGACAGCTCCCCTAATAGTACTCGGTGATGTATATTGCGGTTGGGGAATCACATGATAACGGTCGTTGGATACGACAGATTGCGCTTTTGAGATATATGTACGTTAAAACGTCATGGCTGGCACTTGAGAATTGGTCGGTCAACATACCAGTCAGTAAGGCTAAGAACAGGTTATGGTTGGTATGGTGGACATATCACAGTACATCCAATGGAAAAGAGAATACTAATCTTGAGTATGCTCGGCTTTGTATACCAAAATCCTCTAAAATAGCTTCGGGCTGGAAATGGACTCGTGGGGTTCAAGACAGGATATAGGTAGGAAACGTGGAATATACTCTGTAAATATGATGCACATTGGGCTCCAAAGAAAACGCAAAACAAGACTGGAGGTTAGAGGGATGGGTGCCAGTGTACGTCGCCGGTCTGTTAGCTATATAGCACTGGCTAGAAAAGGTCTAGACTACATTTAGACAGATTCAATAGTCCAGTATATTGCGTGGTGGTGGACTTTGTAGATCACTTTCTCATGGCTTAATGTAAGGTTCATCTTAGGGCTGGATCAAAGCGGAAGGCGAAGCGGTGAGGTCAGTTCAGCAGAAGAAGCATGCCACAATATGTTACAGAATTAGTAATATCAATACATAACTAACTAGTCGCAATCAATTCGCCCCCTTATATGGAGAACTTTCTCATTATAGAAGAATCCCATGTGTTCAGCATGGACCTTCAATCTAATATATCGAGATTCTAAACCCTACCGGAGCTCCCGACATCTCAATGTAGGCAATGCTACGTAATGGATGGCTTGCTTTATCTGAATCCGGATTTACTATGTAATTGGTTAGGCGTAGTCGTTGTGAGGAGCATAAGTTTCTTCTACGATCTACGACATCCCCTCAATACAAGCAATTCCTAGCGCTGGGGGGATGTGCTTAGGTTGCATTTGCCATCTCCACTGTGTAGGACAGGTCGAAAAGAAAGGAAGGGAAGAAGAAAGAAAGAAGGTAAGTAAGTAAGGAAAATAAGCAAATAAAGGGCAAGACCGAAAGGAAAGTCTATCGATCGAGTCGACAATAGAAAAAGAAAATTGGCCGCAGTGGCGGGTGGCGCGCACAGGGAAAGAGGACGTTCTCCGTAATGGACGACAATCGCCTAAGGCGCCTGACTTTTGAGAAGGAGAGACTCCGCTTTCGCTTTTTTGGCCCAAAAGCCAAGCCCCCGAAGTCACTTGTTCCCTCGCGGACGACTTTTGCCCCCATCAAGTCACCTCATAACATCAACCCAAGTCTCCCTCACATTCACGCGGCGTGGTGTTATCGTTTGGCGTTTCCCGCCTATCCCTGTGGTTCCTTTTTTGTATTGTACAGTTCTCCTCGTCTCTGCGCTCATTGCGTTCGCATACCCCGGTGGATCATCGCCCATTAGGCCTGACGGACTTGGTGACCGAACAAGTCTTGGCTTGAATCAAATCTCCCTTTCAACCTCCTCATCCTTTCTGCAAACATCCTCCATCCACAATCATCGACTTGGCCCCGAGGGTCCCCCCTAGACTATCGCAGATTTCACGTTCCATCCTTCATGATCTGGAAATAAACAGTCCGAACCCCCTTTAGACTCTGCCGATTTCCCACTTCCCCCCTCGAGTCACGCCTCGAGCGAATTGGTTTTCCCATCTTACTTTAGGGGAGGAAAGCAGCCACCACGGATCGAATTCTCCATCGCCCCGACATCTCTCATCTGACGGAACCTCATCTACGAAATCTATCCCCTTTCCGATCCTCTCGCCCATCATGCGGGAGGTCAACTTCAGTATCCCAAATGTCAACAAGGCTTCGGTGAACATCACAACTACCCTGTACGACCGGCGTGCCCTCGATTGCACGTCAACCCTGCCCCTCATAAATTCTCTCAACCATCTTGCCTATCTGACCACATCATCCGCTCGAATTCGCGATATCCTCACTGTCGATGGCGGCATTGAACGGTTGGTCTGCATCCTCAAAGAGGGTCGCAGTAGAGATTTGATGGAAATGTGGAAGTGGAGTCTCGCCTTCCAGTGTGTGGTCAACATCGGCGTGCGGGGCTCAGAGAGCGTGAGGACGAGGGTAGTCGAAGCGGACATGGTGCCGGTGATTGCGACCATTCTTGACAATTACATCAAGGTGGTGGATAAGGCGCGGGCACGAGCGGATAGCGAAAACCAACGACACTCGTCACGGCATCATCCCAAGGCGGCTCCTGCTGCGGGCGATGTGGCCGGGCGCCCGTCCTTCCCAGACCAGTCATCCAACAGTGAGCAACGCACCTCTCGTCGCCAGGCACCTCCTCCATCGATTGAAATCCCTGCATTCCTCCACCAAACCACAAATGCGCCCGACGCAAACGCCATGGACGTCACCTCGTCACCTCGTGCCCCCATGACATCGCCCCCAGAGAGGAGCACGTTTGGACATGAGGCCCACATCCACAGATCGCACGATGGTCGCCATCTGCACACTGGCCATCGTCACAGGGCGATGCAGCCCCTAGCCACCGCCTTGCCACCCATGGATACCGCTGATGGCTTCGGTCTGCGTCCCGTGCGGGACACGGAAAGACTCCCAAGCATGTTGCCCACCTTGCACAATGGGATTACCTCGCAGCCTGATTCTCCGACGACCCCCAGCGGCCCTGTGCAGCCTCGCAGTCATGCCCAGACGACTGCCGCCAGACAACGACCCACGTTGAGGCAGCAACAATCGGCGTCGGGAGACTCTGACGATGGGAATGGAGAAGGCTCCACCCTAGGCGACAACACTGGCTCGACAGAGACATCGGAGCCCATCGTTGGTCTGCAGAACCAAATGGAGATTGACGAAGTGAGCGACCGGCAAACTATGATAGACGGCGTTTCCAATTCCCATGATCTGACCGTGACCGATCCGTCTGAAGGCCAAGAAGCTGAGACGTTCAACATCAGTCATCGTTCCACGGTAGATGGCAGCATCATCAACAACGACACCACGCAGACCAACACCGCTCTGGGACTGTCTCCGACACAGGCCGCCAATAACGCCAATTCTCCCGCTCTTGTCCCAAGTCCATACTCCCTGTACTTCCGTGACCGGTCTGCAGTCCCCCAGAATGTCCTGACGACAATGCCCCGTGACGAAGATGTCTTGATGTCTCTCCAACTGCTGGCCTACGTCTCGAAGTATTGCAATCTTCGGTCGTATTTCCAACACTCTCACCTCGTGCCGAATCTCAAGGTCGACCGTGAACTTCAGATGCTGGAGGAAGGAGCGTCGCCGATCGAACCGCCAGAGGAAGAGGAGGAGTACATGCTTCCTGACGACGTCAACATCTTCCCCTTGGTGGAAAAGTTCACAGTGCGTCATCACTCCAAAGACATGCAGTACTGGGCTTGCGTCGTCATGAGGAATCTCTGCCGCAAGGACGAGTCGAGAGGTGGCATTCGGCAATGCGCATACTACAAGTGCGGAAAATGGGAAGAATTTCAGCGACAATTTGCCAAGTGTCGCCGTTGCCGCCGCACCAAGTACTGCAGCAAAGATTGCCAGAAGGCCGCGTGGGTGTATCATCGTCATTGGTGCCACACCACGCCATGATATGAACGGATGAACTTTGTCTAATATATCTAATGCATACCTGGCTTGCATAGCGTCATACCTGCCATCTTTTCTTTTTGTTTTCGAGATTTCACATCTACCCGTGCATGGCATTTCAGAACCTGGCGGCGTTTCTCTTCATCTCAAGATACCTTTTGTGTGTTGTCTATTCCTGCAAATCCCATATCTCAAATCTTGTTATTACACCCACTGTTCCATTAACGTTGGGCATGATGCCTGTTTACTTGCTCATATGGATAACCTCTAGCGGTCATGAATCTGCACACCGTGTTTCCCCAAACATTGGACCTTTCTGTCATTCATATTCCTGTTCCTCATTTTTCCCTCTTCATTTCCCGTTGCTTATCTTGAAACAATCCATACTTCATCTCCTCGACGCCGGACGATTTTCCTTTTGTTAGTAGCTGTTTAGCATATTCCTTGGCCCAAACGGTCCTGTTGGGAGCATCTTCTTTTGGCCTTTTGTGTTATTGTCGATATTTCTTCATTGGCGAACCATTGGTCTTGGCTTCTAAATACCACAGTGAATGTTCTGCCGGAAGGCAGTTTGATCTACTTTATTCATTGCGCTCAGTGCATCCATGTGCATAATATGTTTTGATTAATCTCCTTTGATGAATTGAATAGTCTCATGACTTGGTTATATTTCAGTATTGGACCGTCCTTTTACTGCTTTGGTGTTGGATAACAAGGTATAGAACACTGAGAGGAATAGGATACAGTCTCATGGTCTCGAAGGCACATCCCAGCTATCATTTATCGAACTTGTACGTTGCAGCCAAACGTGACTCTAAGTGTTCTCGAGCCGTCAGGGTTCGTTTGCCTGGCTCCAGACTCCCCGCTCCGCCGCCGAAGCCAACTTTCTCGTCCTGGACACCACTCTCCTTGCACTTCTGCCGATAGGCGGTTACTATGTCACTGGGGACAGGGACCAGTTCTGTCTTATCCAGGGGGTGGCAAAAGAAGACGATACTGTAACGATCCTGCGGGTTGGGACTCTGTTGCTCAGATAGTGGGAAAACGACGCGGTGGACGGTTGATTTCAGTAGCCCATCCGTCCAGTAGCTGAGCAGGTCACCGATATTGACTAGGATAGGAGGGAACGGGAAGGCAGCATCCCGGTCTTCCTCAGCAGTCTGCCCCGGTTGCACTGGGACGGGTGCCCAGGTTCCTTCTGGCGTCAGGATCTCCAAGCCTGGCTGGCCCGGACGCTGAAACAGTAAGGTGACGCTGCCATAATCGGAATGGGCACCTGCACGAACGTCGGTGCCGTGCTTGTAGGATGAGGTCGCCGGGGAGGCGATTGAAGGGTAATAGAGGTAACGCAGAATACAGCCTGTCGGGCCTTGACTGGGGTCGTGACGAGCTGTGAAGAAGTCCTCAGGTATCTCGAGTCCCAGTGCTAGCAACTTGAGAATCCTGTCGCAGGTTTTGTTACAGAGGTCTGCGAAGTGAGCTATTTCCGATTCATGTGAAGTCAATGATTGCGGCAATGGGTGTTGAGCCTTTCCATCTTTGAACTCCCCAAAGTTGAATGCCCTGGGTATGATCTTAGTTTGACTGTGAGTAATATAACCGGGGAAGCTCCAACTTACTCTTTGAAGTCGCCCGTCTATGAGCACATATCGTAAGTATAGTCATCAGTCATAATCACGGCTAGAAACAAAGTCATGGATAGTTACCCGTTGGTGTTCTGGATCCAGTGTCTCGACATGCATACCGGACCAGCCATAGTTCTAGAGCTGTCAGTTACTAGATACAGCCCCTCGCATAGAGCGTATTTATACTCACATTGGGCTGGATCGGACAAGCCGCCTTTTCCTCCACAGGGGACTTAAAGAACTTCCTCGACTGTCATCGCTGAGTCAGTAACGCCGATGTATA
Organism: Aspergillus nomiae NRRL 13137; assembly: GCF_001204775.2. Classification (NCBI taxonomy): domain Eukaryota; kingdom Fungi; phylum Ascomycota; class Eurotiomycetes; order Eurotiales; family Aspergillaceae; genus Aspergillus; species Aspergillus nomiae. The sequence goes on from NW_015378373.1 coordinate 13,084, forward strand.
ACTATCCACGCGGGTCTCGATGAGAGAGTCTGCGTGGTTGCGAAAAACGTGGTCGTACAAGATCAAAAGCATTCTTGACATCACTGGCACTGAAGTCAGTTCCTTTGCTGCTCACGTAGAGGAAGCCATATTTCGCGGCTGCGTCCAGCATCGCCTTCCCCACAGCGGGGTCGTTCGGATTCGAGATGTCCAAGATCGGGAGTTGAATGAGAGACCCCACGGGTATGTTTTCGCCCGCCATGATGGCTTTTTGGTTGTACCACGTGTGTGCTTAACTGATACGGACTCTGCGATTCTTACAGAAGAGAGAGAAGGGACCGGGGGGAGTTACCGGAATATATAAAGATGGAGACGAGACGGGGCTACGGTTATCTCTTATCAGACAGAACTCGACGGTTGTCGGATCGGAGCGATGCGACAGATCCTTTGGAATAAAAGAACAGTCATTGAGCTACCAGTCTTCCGCCAGGAAATTAATCCGTACTGATCTAATAGCTGAGGGTCACTGTGCAAGGAGTTTTACTGTTGGGTGTATACTAGGGCAAGATCTATATATCCTAGGCAGTGGTCGTATACATTTCGTCTTGTCTGACCAACTGTTATCCGGGGAAATACACCAAAAACCCTAGTAGACAAAATAGATAAGTCTAGAAGCCAAATTAGAACCGAGAGAATAGTCAATCGTACAAAACCTGGATCAATTGGCTGGATGGGAGGGAGTGAAGGACTTGATATTCGACAGTTGGCTGACCGGAAGCACCGCCTGGCCAGCCAATGGAAGCAGATGATCATTTGGATTTAATTGATCGCCCAAAAACAACGAACTTCAACACCACCAACTGGACTCGTGCCACCCCTCCGTGTTTCCTCGCCCTTCTCTTTCCCCCTCCTTTACATTCCAATCCCCCCTCCCTATACTCCTCTTCGTGGGCTCTTTTCCCTTCTCCACTTCTCTTCCCCTCCCCGGTCACCCTCACCGGGCTCTCCATGCCTGGTATCCGCTAAGGTCCTTAGTCCCTGACACAGCTCCAGCTCCAATTATGCCGAGTAAGCTCCTGCTGCAGCTCCTTCTGCCCTAACTAAGGTGACAGCCGACTGACTGATGATATCTTTCTCTCAATAGTCCGCCCGTTGGATGAATGGGTCGCTGCCCGCACGCAGTCTCTCCCACTCTCCGCCCTTAAAGGTGCCGTCGTCGGTATCGATGCGTCGCATTACATCAAACAGCACCTCCTCCATCCTTCCACCCGCGAGCCTCTCCTGGTCGCTCTTGGCGGATTCCCGTTCGCCCTGAGGAATAATATCGAACGAGAGCTGCAGCTCTTCAAGGACGCGGGCGTAACATGTGTTTTTGTCTTCGACGGCCTCGACTTTGGCACTAAGAACCAGCGACCCCACGTATCGCCGGAGTCGGTACGGGCATTTGAGCAAGCTTGGGACCTCTATGACCAACAACAGGCTGATCAAGTGGTGGACGCATTTAGTGGTGCTGGTAGGGATTGCCTGGGCCCTTAGATTGAGGAGTGACTCGCGCCGCACCGCCTGAACCTGCACTGACGATGTCTGGGCATTCTAGGCACTCCTCGACCGGAATCACTCTATCGGTTCTTGCATCGTATTCTTCATAATAATGATATAGATTATATTGTGGCTCCTTATAGTGCTGCGGCTCAGGTGAGATGGCGGCCCCAGGGGATTTACTTGCTATACCTGTTTTCTAAGCGCTTTCTGACATCTAACTATTACATAGCTCGCCTACCTCTCAAAAGGCCCCAGTCCCCTGGTGGACGCAGTGTGCGGGCCATCGGAAGTCTTGATGTTCGACGTGGATAAGTTAATTACCCGGATTGACGCCGACCTAGCGCAGTTTTCCTGGATAACCAAACAGACATGCCAGGAGGAATTGGGTAGACTGTCCAATGAGCAGTTCCTGGACTTCTGTCTCCTCCTGGGATCTTTATTCCTACCGACATTCCCCATATTCGAGAACCCCGCCTTTCCTGGAAAGGCCGCTACCATTCGGGATGCTCTGCCGATGTTCAACTCTGCTGGACGGAGCGCCCTCTCGCTGTGCGCCCAGTTCGAGGAGGATCGCCGAATGCAGGAGCTTCAATACACAGACCGCTACAAGCGTGCATTCATGACAGTGAAGCACCATGTGTTTATAGACGCGGAAGGACGGGTGGGCCCGATGGACCCAGAGAACACCTCTTCTGACATGCACGAGCTGATCGGCCAGCGTCTTCCTGAAGAACTCTACTTTTATCTCTCGAAAGGTGTCTTGGGCGCTGATGTGCCCAACTACCTGACGTCTGGCGAGGTCGTGGTATCTCGGCCTTTGGGCGTGGAAGATACGGAGATCTATCGCCAGGTTGCCGGGACCACCCTTACTCCAATTAGAACCCAAGCGATATGCTTGCTTTCGAACTCCCTCCATAGATTCTACCAGACAAAGGTGATCCAAGTGCGCACTTGGTATGACGAGAAGTCCGATACATCAGTCAATCTCAAGTCATTGCCTTCGGTTAAAGACACCATTCAGTCTTGGAAGATCCGTATTGATCAGCTACCGGAGGGGTTGAAGAAACTACAGGTTAGTCTGCTGATGATCGTCGATCCCACAGCGCTCCGCTAACCGGAAACCAGCGGTCGAATGGCCCGTTCAAGTTTGCCGTCCAAAGCTTGAAGGATCCAGAATTCGTGTCCAAGTCTCTGTCTGCTAAGGAGTCCCAGGTATACCCCGTTTTGTCTGGAGTTGTACAAACATGGAAATCTGACTAGTGCTAGCCATTGTCGTCCCAAGAAGAGATCCTTGCCAACGTTTTCTGGAGATTCTTACAACTGCGTGGGTATATCGACGAGAAACACCAGCTCACTTCCTGGGGCCTTTGTCTGGAGCAAGCCCTATCGGTACTTGACCCAGCCGATAACCTTGAGGAGGCTACCTTCCTTGCTATTGAGATGGTACGCTTTGGTGTCCTTAATGCGAAGCAATGGTTTTCCCACGTATCAGGAGGCCCGATGAGAGGTTCCGGTAAGCTAATTGTGCCCACCTTCTATGCCAGTAGGGCCATACTGATGTCTTCTAAGACGAGGACAAAAACTTCAACATTCTCGTCTCTCGCGTAGCGTGTATCGCTAAACTACAGCATAAGAGTATTGGCTACTCTGGACCTCTGAGCCGGCAGTTACTCTGCTACCGATCGTTGGTTTCGGAAGTCCGCGTCACATTAAGGAATCTGATTGAAGTCGTTTTGACGGGTCTTCTACTCAGCGGAGATGCGAACAGGGACCGGGACGACTGGACCAGTTTGAGCGTCAAGTAAGTGGACCTTGCTCTAGCCAAAGGATGGCTGGCCTAACGTGATGTAGATTGCCCTTTATCGACGACAATGACTGCGGTCTGGGTATCGCCGTCCGCACATACCTTGATGACTTGCCCCTGCAGGCCGACCCGACATCGCCAGAGGCACGGGCTGAAGTGAAGTCAAAGGGTAAGGAATGGTTTCAACACAGCGATAGCTTTACAGGTAATTTAGATTTGGCTTTCAAGCTTTGGGATGCGGTGAGTATATCTCATGCCTTGGACTACCGGCATGAACTCGGTACTGATTTCACCCTGCAGGTCTACAAAGGAACACAGCACGCCGGAAAAGAATTCAAGGACGGTAAACTATTTGGGGACGCAAACAGCTGGTTGGCCGCGAGGCGATGATGGGATTAACTGAGAGTAAGAGGGACAGAAGAATATGAACTACCGTAATTCAACATTTCTGAAAATCTACTCGATCCTACAAATCCGGGCCCTATCAGTTGTGGTGAGAGGGAATCGCCACCACTTGATGGATGGCTTCACACTATCTATCAAAGGAACCATGTATTAGTAGGAAGGATGATGGCGGAATATACAATGCCTCTCATGGTCAACTACGATCCAGTAGATATATCGCATAATTTTTTTTTCTTATATGTTCTGTACACAATGAATCGGTCATTTGTTCCGTTGATACCAAGTGTCCTCTTTCCGACCCGCTTTGTCGATCCGCCGCGGAGCTCTTTGGCTCCTTAGCTCTCCACGCCGAGACTCCATTTATCAGCCAACTTTCATTGCTCCGGAAACTGATCATTTACAGTCAAGGCGCAATTGTTTCAACCTCTGTTCCCGAACGATTAAGCTTGTCTCCACGTCTTATCTTCCCAATCATTACCATGGCTCGTCTGAGCTACCTGCTCGTGAGCTGCCTCAGCGTCGTGAGCGCTGCTTCCGCAGTCGTCGACCTGGTTCCCAAGAACTTCGACAATGTCGTCCTCAAGTCCGGCAAGCCCGCCCTCGTTGAATTTTTCGCCCCCTGGTGCGGTCACTGCAAGAACCTCGCGCCTGTGTATGAGGAGCTCGGACAAGTTTTCGCCCACGCCGAAGACAAAGTTACCATTGGCAAGGTCGATGCTGACGAGCACCGCGATCTCGGCAAGAAGTTCGGTATCCAGGGATTCCCGACTCTCAAATGGTTCGATGGCAAGAGTGACAAGCCCGTGGACTACAATGGCGGTCGGGATTTGGAGAGCTTGTCTAACTTCGTAGCGGAGAAGACGGGCGTCAAGCCTCGTGGCCCGAAGAAGGAGCCCAGCGAGGTCGAGATGCTGACCGATTCCTCCTTCAAGACTACTATTGGAAGTGACAAGGATGTTCTGGTTGCTTTCACCGCCCCTTGGTGTGGACGTGAGTTTACCCTTTTTCTATCTTGATACTCAGCTGGGCTATCTCTTGGATTTATTATGGGATGCGTTGATAGGCTTGACTGGGTGCTAATTTGCCACCAGACTGCAAGAACCTCGCCCCTACCTGGGAGTCCCTCGCTAAGGACTTCGCCCTCGAGCCCAACGTTGTGATCGCCAAGGTCGATGCTGAGGCTGAGAATGCCAAAGCCACCGCCCGGGAGCAGGGTGTCACCGGCTACCCGACCATCAAGTTTTTCCCCAAGGGCTCTAAGGAGGCTATTGCCTACTCTGGCGCCCGCTCGGAAGAGGCTTTCGTTGAGTTCGTGAACGAAAAGGCCGGCACTCACCGCGCCGTCGGAGGCGGGCTTGATGACAAGGCTGGCACCATTGCCTCCCTCGACGAGCTGGTCGCCAAGTACACCTCCTCCCAGAACGTCGAGGAGTTCCTCGGTGAGGTGAAGAAGGCTGCCAAGGACCTGCAGGACAAGTACGCTCAGTACTATGTCAAGGTTGCCGAGAAGCTCAGCCAGAACAAGGAGTATGCCGGCAAGGAGTTGGCCCGTCTGAAGAAGATCATCGCCAAGGGTGGTTCGGCGCCGGAGAAGATCGACGACCTCATCTCTCGTAGCAATGTTCTGCGCCAGTTCCTGAGCCAGGAGAAGAGCGATATGGACATGAAGGACGAGCTGTAGATGTACAATTTCGTATATGACGTGTGATTAGGATACAGCCGGAGAGCTAGCTATATGTGATATGAACGTGCTCTTGGTTATATAAAACTCTGGAATAAGTCCGTCTCTGTACGACTAATATAGAGACAATGAATGAAAATGAAACTTTTACATCAAGTCATGAAATACACTACTACATCAGTGAAAACAACCAGATAACATTCTCAGGGTATCTTATGCAATCGTCTAAGACCACGAAAAACAAGGCCCTGCAAAGACGCAATCCTCTAATCAAGACGAGAAATAAAAGTAACAAATGCTCAAACAACCAAACTCCTCATAGAATCAAGACAAAACTCCCAGTCTAACCCCGTCGCACCGTCGCAATCCTGATCACTTGGTCGGACTCCCCGGCCCCGTCGGCGTACTCGCATCCCCAGCAGTTGTCAACGAAGCCTCCAACTCATCAAGCCGTCTTGCCATATCGTCCACTGAGGCCGTACGTCAGTCATCTGAGCCAACATGTCCTCTTTCGGGCGGGGGGGGGGGGCTGATAGGAGAAGACCTACGTTTCCCGAACATCTCCCGCGACACGGTATCGAATTTATGCTGTAATTGATCGAGGAGGTCATCCACAGCTGCTGCGAGCTGGCCCTGTGCATCGGTAGCCTGGGTGTAGATCAGTACACAGATTGACCGGTTAAGACAAGGAGGGGAGGGAGGGACGTACCTGTTCGCCAGTGGGGGGAGTAACAGCCTCGGAGGTAGAGACAGATTTATTGTCGTCTTCCGTCATTTTCGAACCGACAGACACAATATGAGAAAAAGAAAAGAAAAGAAAAAATATATAAGACAATAAGGAAGAATATGTCACAAATGAAAAAGGGTAAAAAAAAAGAGAGAGATGTCAAACACGACCCCAATCAAACCCTGGCACCAGTATACAGCCAGGAGACGCAAGTCATCACGATAAGATGCGCGCATACATACAATACCACATACCATACAAAACCCAGGATCAACTATTCTCCATCCCCCTCTAGTCCTGATACAGCCTAGTGTATCCTTATCAACGGCTCTAACCGGTTCGGGTCTAGTTCACATCCCAAAAAAATTCCCGTAGTTGCTGCTCTTGATCGTCTGGCTCCGACAAGTTCTGGTTTTCGAGTGTTAGGATACCCTATTTTTTGCTCTCTTTTCTCTTCTCTTCTTTTTTTGCTTATAAGTTACAGAACTTTAGGTTCTTCACAGGAAATATGCCTAAGCGGAGTAAATTGCTTCAGGCTCTGGATGACCACCGGGGTCGCGATTATGAGGCTGAGAAGCAGAAGAAGCTAGTTAAGGCGGCGGAGAAGAGGAAGGCTGCTAAGCAGGCTGCTGCTGGGGAGAATGGTGTTCAGGCGAAGGATAAGGTGGGTTTCTTTCTTTTTTCTGTTCTTATATGGATGATTATCGATTGGCAATTGGTATTAACTGGTTTTGCGATCAAGGCCGAAGATCTGAAGTCTAAGAAGCGCGAAGCTGAGGAAGAGGTCGAGGAGGAAGGATCAAGCGACGAGGAGGAGGAAGAGGAAAAGGAAGAGACCTCCGATAAGGAAGAAGAGGACGATGACAATGACGAGGAAGAGGAAGAAGAGGAAGAGGAAGAGGAAGACATCCCGCTCTCTGATCTCTCGGAAGACGAAAGAGAAGACGTTGTACCCCACCAACGTCTCACGATCAACAACTCCGCCGCAATCAACGCCTCCCTCAAGCGCATCTCCTTCATCACACCCAAGACCCTATTCTCCGAGCACAACTCGCTAGTCTCGCAAGAACCGATCGAAGTCCCCGACCCTAACGATGACTTGGCTCGCGAGCTGGCCTTCTACAAGGTTTGTCAGGCGGCTGCTTCGACGGCGCGTGGACTACTCAAGAAGGAGGGTATTCCGTTCACTCGGCCCGGAGACTACTTTGCTGAGATGGTTAAAACGGATGAGCACATGGGCAGGATCAAGAAGAAGCTGTATGATGAAGCGGCGGGCAAGAAGGCAGCTGCGGAGGCTCGCAAGCAGCGCGATCTGAAGAAATTCGGAAAGCAGGTCCAGGTCGCGAAGTTGCAGCAGCGCGCGAAGGAGAAGCGTGAGACTTTGGAGAAGATCAATGATCTGAAGAAGAGTATGTTTGGTTCCTCTACCTAGTTGTATTGGCTCCTATGAAACAGATTTGCTGACCGGACGGTTTGAACAGAGCGCAAGGCCAACCCCTCCGGCCCTACAGACAACGACAACGACATGTTCGACATCGCCATCGATAACTCCGAGTCCAAGGGCCGCAAGCGTGGCCGTGAGGATGGTGGCGGTCCCAATCTGAAGCGCCAGAAGAAGAACGAGAAGTACGGCTTCGGCGGCAAGAAGCGCCACGCCAAGAGCGGTGATGCTATGTCCAGCGGAGACCTGCGCAGTTTCTCGGTAAAGAAGATGAAGGGAGGTGCTAAGAGACCTGGCAAAAGCAAGAGAGCTGCCGCCAAGGGACGGGCGTGATTGAGTTTTTTTGTTCTTAATATTTTGCTTGTATGGGATGTAAAAGTTGGCTTTATGGGGTTTCAAAAGAGTAGTGTCGATTTTCTCTTAGACTCTGGATCGGGTTATCGTGGGATTGTTCCGCGAATCCCAGGTCTGCTTTATGTGTACATTGAAATAATCTGGATGACCTTGTCCACGGCAGCTGGCTCCTTATCCTGCTACAATTTAAGTACTTGACTTAGGGCTCCAAATACTCGCTGCCAGGTCGCCATATCACATGCCATACCAACACTCCGACGGGTCTAAAACTGCAGTGACGGCCATGGATGCACAATAAGCTTACCAACGCTTCGATGACCCTAAAATTGCAGTGCTGAGGCTCTTTGCATAGGGCCTTCTTGTAAAGTTATAAGTCGTTAAAATAAGAATTATATTTACTAAACATTAGAGCAGCTTCCAGTATGACTGCCAAAATCATATCAAGTTTAAACCCTAACTCTCCCAGAAATCCTTCTTTTATTAAATTTTGTTTATGTTTATTTTTATTTTTATTTTTCTCTATTAAAATAAACGTTCTAGAAAACTGTTCTGAAACTAAACATGTATAACTTGACTAGTTCGCAGCATGATCTAACTTTAATTGAAGTTTTGGAATCAGCATAATTAAAATCATAATATGTATGCTATGTTCGGGATTTAATACAGTTTTAAAAGGTGTTGAAGCTCAATGTTGAGGGTTCTATATTTTCTTGTACAAAGATTCCTCAAGATTCTATCTCCGAGAATATCCAACACTGGCACCCTTTGTCTTCTCCCTTATTTCTCAACGCTACATAACAATTATCTATCGAAATCAGATGACCCTAAACCCGCAATGGCAGACAGGTTCTGAGGCTGACTATGGCAGACATACTCGTCAATCATGAGGGTATGTACAAGACACGCCACATAACTATCTCAATCAGGCTTAGTCATAGTGTGAGGCCTGCGAACGCTTCGATGACACTAAAATTGCAGTGAGAGAGAGGCTGAAGAGCACTGGGAACCACTGTGGGTTAAAATAAGATGAATTACGTTCACCTTCAGAAGTCTCTATGGGCTATGGGTTAAGTAGTCCTCATCAGGTAGGTATTAGACCCGTTATTGTAGTGACACCCGTAACCCTATGGCTTCCTTGGTCCCTAGCATAATCTCGATGATACTCACAATGCCCTTCCCAAAGCTGAAAGATACCCTATCGGTTCATTCAGGCCTCGCAACCCTCATCCCAGAATGCTTGGATTGAGAGTAACAGCTTGTAACCCGTTGACTGGAGACGTTCTGAACGAACAGTTGACGGCCCAGCTATAACGCCTTACATGAAATGAAGTAGCACGCCGTCAACAAGCGGTAGCTACTCATTGGCTAACTCGGCTCGCATCGTATTCTCACCAGTTCCGGTCTTAAGTCCCGTCTGAACATGACTATGTTGATGCGAATTGGCCATACTAGGTATAGATATCTGGCCCCCCCTAATGGTTGGATGAGATTGTATGTCCATGCCCGTATTGCTCGAAATGTGAGCTCGCAGCTCTGAAGAAGGCATGTGCATGCTTATGGTGAAAAAGATCAGAAGTGTATAGTCCTTACATACCATCGGGGAACCGTGAAGCCCTACAATCACTGGTTCAATCCAGCAGTGAACAAAGAGGGAAAAAAAAAGGGGTTATGCTCATATTGAATAGGGATATTATCAAAATCATAAGTACTGCCTTGCAGCTATGCTCCAATCCCGGTAGTCCCGTTTGTTGCCCCGTCCATGGCTGCTGTAATATCTAAACCACCCATTCCCCGAATATGCTCAAGGAGATTATCGACACGAAACCCTAGATTAAGCTGGTGTTCTGAAAAGACCAGGTCCATTTTGACCTTGGCATCATCTGCATGCTCTAGTGAATGAACCCGGATCAGCTCCTTGCCATGTTTTGTATTGCTCTTGTGAATAACATGGCCACAACCCCGAGCTTGACAAACCCATGTATCGGATGTTGATTCATTACCGTTAGGGGTGTCTGACTCCGAGGGTGCCTGGTCACCGACAGAGACCGATGTATTGCGACTTTGGAGAATTTCCTGTAGCGCGGGCACCTTCTGAAAAGGTGTGGTTTCGGGGTTGGAGAGCATCGAACGGGTTCTGCGTTTCGCCCGCGTAGATAAAGGATCGCGGACAAGATCATGACCACGCACTTTGCTGGGAGTTTGAAATTCATCCATTGCATCAGGGTTATCCGAAAGATCTTCATCGTCCGCTGCGGCGGCACTCCTCGTTCGCTTGCCAATCTTCTTGCTAGCGATCGCGCTTTTAGGGCGCAGCACAGATTTACGGACTCGGCGCCTTCGCGGCCTGGGTTGTTCTTCGTCACGCTCGCTGTCATCCTCAGAGGACCCATCTTCGTTGGATAGACGAGGCCGTAGTGGAGTGAATGCTACTTGTTGCACGTCGTGTTTCTTCGCGGCGGCTTTCAATTCTCGGTATATGACCTTGCGTGACCAATCAAAAGTCGAAGTTTTCGCCTCATCCATGAGTTCTATGATTGCATCGGCTTTTGCTGCTATGAGGTCTTGGGCATATTCCGCACTATCGATCTCGAAGCGCCCCACTATCGTGGAGGCAACAAGATCAAGATTTAACTGGCGTTTCGCCAAGTGTCCGGCCTCCTTTAGGTCAAGTATCACTTGGTAAATGGCCTCTGTTTGCGTTTTGGAGACCGCGGTCGGGTCTGGTTCATGGGTTGCCTCCGGTTCATCGTTGGCTTCGTCTTCTTCGGGCTCTGATTCTGCCTTCGGTGGCTCTAATTCGGCCTTAATCTCTTCGTAGTCCTCCTAACCATCAAGTAAGCCACCGTGACTGATACTGCAGGAGAAGGACAAGTACCGGAAACTTTTCACGGAGGTGCGCAAAAATGTCTGTATCGACCCATTGAACATCCTCCTCACCCTTCAGCATTCGGGTAAGTAGGAAGTGATGATGTTTGTAGAAGACTTCGGCCGAATCGTCATTATCCTCGCAAATCCCATGCGTATGGTTCACGTACTATCCCAGGGGTTCTAACGTTAGTGACGATATTCCCTTCACCACAAGCGCATAGATGGGGAATCCACTAACCTCCTCGCACAAGTATTCAACGCTCGGAGTCCGATTCCTCCGCTTGCTCCGCCGCCTTTTCTGGTGTCGGTCCGCTAAGAAATATAGTAAATCGATGGCCTCCACCACATCATTGAACATAGGCCGGTAACCCCTCGCAGGTGAGATGGAGAACCAGCCCGCGCGGCCGGCAACCCAGATGCCGACCTCGCCATCATCATGTTGGCCGTAAGCGTAATGCGTAACGTTTTCTAGAACAATTCGTTTCGTAAGGTAGTCTTGGTCGAGCACTAACTCCAGCGATTGATGTGTCAGAATGAGGGGGACATGAACTATGGTATGTGAGCTGATGTAGATCGGAACGCACCGAGGGACTCCTGCTCCTCCTCCACCTCATCCAAGCACCCGGTTACCTGAACAGGATTGTCCGGGGAGGCCGTGAGGAGGTTCGCATAGCGGGATTTGCCCGGGACCAGGACTCTGACCTCGGATAGACTGAACTCTTCCCAGTCGTTCTCGTCAGCAAGAGACGGGTCTCTGGCGGCCAGGACACTATCTTCTCGCGATGTCATGTCTCCGGAGGCAGCATGATGCCTTGGCCGACATGCAAGAAAGGGGTCACAAAGAGGCTCTTGAAAACCGATACAACGAGAAACGGGATGAGATAAAGAAGAACGGGTGATATTGACAGACGTTGTTGAGACTCCAGAGAGTCTAAAGAGTAGACGATGGTTCTGTATTTATTGAGTCTTGTAATTACCAGGCGGTACCCATTGTGCACTACTCATGAATTCCGTATCTTACGCGGTCCATACGGAAGGCTGTATTACGAGTTTACGCCTTTTGCAAGCGGGCGCAAACCCGCCGCTGTTTTTTCTTCAGTCGCAGCTTCAGTTCCGTGCTGTGGTTGTTCAGTTGATAGATTTGAGCTTCTTTCGTTCTTGGATAAGCAGAGCTGCGGGTCAATTGAGTTGTCTGTTTCTAGACTTGGTCGCATACAACATTGCCTAAGCTCCTCCTTCACTCTCCTTCTCCAATTCCTCCTCCCCCGCGCTGATGGGATTCCGCCCGGGCTTTAGGCTATTTCGAACCACGATGTCTGGAGAAAAGATCTACGAAGGTGTTTTCGGTATGTTCGCCACATCACATTTTCTTTCACTCAAATTATAAGTATTTTGGCAATTAACAGCAAGCTAACAACTGCAATAGCCGTCCATAAACCCCAAGGAGTTACTTCCGCCGATGTCATCCGCACCCTCCAACACCATTTCAACCCTTCGAAGCTCTTCAAGCCTTGGTTAGAAACCGAGCGCGCTCGCCGAGACCGCGAAAGCAAAAACCAGCGCAGACGGCGCCGCACGCAACGCCTGGATGTCAAAATCGGTCATGGAGGAACCCTCGATCCTCTGGCAACCGGTGTGTTAGTCACCGGTGTCGGCAAAGGTACCAAACAGCTCCCTGACTTCCTGGGATGTACAAAAACCTACGAAACAATTGTACTTTTCGGGGCCGAGACAGATACCTACGATCGGTTGGGCAAGGTCGTCCGGCGGGCTCCATATGAGCATGTTACGCGCGAAATGGTTGAGAAGGCGCTGGAGCAGTTTCGGGGAAAGATCATGCAACGCCCACCTATCTTTTCGGCCTTGAAGGTCAAGGGCAAGCCGCTTTATGAATACGCGCGTGAGGGCAAGGAGCCGCCGATTGAGATCCAGGAGAGACCCGTCGAGGTGACGGATCTGCGTATTCTCGAGTGGTATGAGCCTGGTACACATGACTTCAAATGGCCTGAACAAGAGGCCGCTGCTGAGGAGAAGGCGGTCGCCGAGAAACTCCTCGCGAGAGATGATGCTCTACCTGTTGCGCCGTCCGCCGAAGCTGCAGGATCAGCCGAGAAGACAGTCGAGCAAGATGCTTCGGCTTCGACAAAACGCAAGACACCACCCCCTCCGGATAGCCCCAATGCAGCTGAAGATAATGCCCCAGTCACGACCGAAGGTGAGAAATCTCCGGCCGTGAAGAAGCAGAAGGCTGCTGAAGGCGAAGCGGTCCCGGCACAGACCGAGCAATCGTCGTCAAATGCCCCAGAAACAACAGAAGAGAAGTCAGATGCGTTGCCAGAGAAGGCTGAGTCTGCCCCTCAGCCGAAATCCGCGGCTGTTAAGATCATCATGACCGTCTCGTCGGGCTTCTATGTCCGTTCCTTGGCACATGACCTGGGCAAGGCCGTTGGCAGCTGTGGACTGATGAGTGAACTCATCCGGACCCGTCAGGCAGATTTCGAACTTGGTGCTGACAAGGTACTTGAGTATCGGGATCTGGAGGCTGGTGAAGAGGTTTGGGGACCCAAGGTACAGCAGTTCTTGGAACAGTGGGAGAAGAAAAGGGCGGCCGAGGCCACTGTCGATCAAAACTAACCATACATAGACTGAAGCCTCAGTGGTCTTTGCAGATGAGTATAATTACTTGGATATAGCATGGATCCGTGTAACTATGTGAGTGTTGTACTATTATCAGGCGTATACGGGGCGAATAAAATTCAAAAGTCTTGCAAATGTATCATATGTCCAAGATTGTCGACAGAGAAAATGACGAATGTATACACATTTAAGGAAAAGAGACAAGACGAGTTGAACTTTTCAATGTATTGCCGTTAATATGTTGGCATCGATAGGTATCGAGGCCTGATAACCCATGTAGGTATCCAAATCCAGCAATAACTCTAGATGTAGAATGAATCAATCACTCTATACCCAAGAATTTAATAGGGTATAAAAAGGAAGGAATGAAGATGACAAGTCAGTTACTGATCCTCCCTGTGTCAACAGCGTTTGGTTCGCTGTTAGGCAATAGGTCTAAATCATAAGATCATGCATCTCATCAAGTAACAATTAAAAGCCAATAAGGAAAACACGCTCTAAGGTTCAAGAGAAATGTAAAATCTGACTGCTGAGAACTAAGTAGGAACAGCTGGTAAACAAAGGGAAACCGTTTTTAGAGGGGTATACCGCTGAAAACTCAGATACCAAAAGGAAACAAGACAAAAAGACGGACGAAGGCTCGAAGACAGTGTGTATTTGTATACAGCTTAAAAGAATGTAAGGGTGTTTGAGGATTTATTGAGACAGTTGTTGATGGGCGCTGTGAGCATCGACAAGGGCTAATCACAGTCAGTTACCACACATTCGATTATGCTGCAGGCGAGGAAACTTACTTCGAAGGACAAAGGCTTGCCCTTGTCGTGATTCGCAGGCGCATTGAAGTGTGCTGCCGTCGAGGAAATCCAGCAAAATACTGTTGGGAAGCTCCTGTCGATCCTCATCCGGCAAAGCGGGCGTCCTAAATTCACTTAGATGATATCGTTTGACCATGTTACGGTTACTTGAATCGATATTTCCAGGAGTCAGAACCAAGTACCCCTTATCATCAACGCGAACAAATCGTCGCTTCCAGAGGAGCGTATCGGGGAACTGAACATTGACCTCTCCGATATCGACTGCCTGCGGGATTTCGACTCCTGTATCAAGCGGCGTGCTTTCTTCTTTAACCACCGGGCCTAGTGAGCTAAATGGAATCTTCCGCGAAGTTGAGGTGATAGATGACATACGACGAAGAAGTCGAGATGCGCGAGACTCTTTCTTTCCTTCGGGAGACAAAGGGGCATCCACGACAGGTTTTGAAGCGTCTTCATTCTTGGAGACAGAAGAGATAGACATCCGACTATCTGAGCGTGGCATTGACGGCGCAGGAGGCTGGGTACTCGAGCCAACCGAAGATGTAGACATGCTGCGCTCTTTCGACTCGCTAGCCATAGGTTCTGGCGATGGATCGGGCGAAGGAGAGTCGCGGGTGTTATGTTCAACTATCAGTGGACTAGCGTGGAGATCAAGCACGCTGTTCTCCGAAGGATCGGCCTTGGAATCCCCTGGTGTAGTATTTGAATCACGAATTATCCGGGCTGTGACCGACACTGAATTTGTACGTTTGACGCTTGCACTAGATTGTGAGTCGGGGCGCCTCACGCTGGAAGCTCGAGAAAAACTTTCAGGAGTGAACGATCCATGCCTAGATCCTAGCGCTGAGTCTGAATTACCATTCAATGAGACGGAGGCTCTCTTCCTGAGAGCCTCGAAGGAAGCCGACGAAGGTGCTGCTAAGGTTTGATTGGTGCTTGGTTGCGCATCGCTCCGGCTCGAAAATTTCTCCAAGGCTGCGATGCGCTTTGAGATGCCCGAAGACACATTGATTTTCTTCGCCACCAGGACAGAGCTGTCAACTTCATTGTAAGATGTCGACACAGACCTTCCCACAGCTAGTGCTTGTATGTTGGGTAGTTGGCGTCCAATAGCACTTGGGTTGGAAACCGCTCGTGAATTTTTCCATGCATCAGGGGGGCTTCGGTCGTTTCCATTATTAGAATAGCCCGGGGATAGCGGTGAGCTCCCAACTGAAATGGGCTTGGCTTCCTCTAGTGTGGCGCTCTTTAATTCTTCCATGAATGAATCATCGGAAAGATTATCGTCATCCGAATAATCCGGTGTTGGCACTTGAATGGGTTCAAGGTGAGGTCTACGCTTCTCTTTCCGGGTATCGATGTCCTTTTGCTCCGTGACCAATACTTCAGGGGTCAGGTCATTCTGTGTCTCAGTAACGTGAGGATCGTGGGTTGTCGGGGAATCGGAAGGGTGACTTGTGCGAGAATCAGGGGTCGAAAGTACGGGGATGGACTGAGGCAGGGCAGACTCGGCAGGTTCTCCAATGGCGTCGGTCTCCTGTTCAACAGGAGCAAGAGGATTCTCGGCTGGTGGAGAACGCACGGCAATTTCTTCGTCTGGAATGTTGAGGGACCTCTCCTCAAGTGGGACTTCTTTGGTCGCGCTAGGCGAGCCGGGACCACTTTTAGTCTCTTCGTCAATTGACTTAGTCAAATCCTCTTCAACAACGTCATCTTCAAGAACAGAAGCCGACTCTGCAGCTTGACAGTGGCCCGTATTTGAAAGCTCTTTATCATCGTCCTTATTTTCCGCACTTGTTTCAGAAATGACTCGTAGATCAGTGATCGGCATGTCAGGGGTTGATTCCGAGATTACGGTCTCCGAAACGGCTTTCTTGTGCTCATCGTGTACCTCGACTGGTTCTGGAACAACGGAAGGCTGAGTCTCCGACAGGGGACCCTTGCTATGCTCTTGAACAATAGCCTTATTCTCGTCCGCTTGAACACGCTTCATGTTGTCATGAGCATGACTAATGTTCTCCTTGTCCTCGATCGGGTCGAATTGTGATTCTTTTCTCTCTTCAACATCTCGATGAATTTTCTTCCCTTCTTTTGCCTTTTTCTCCATCTGTGTTTTCCGTAGCTGAAGTGCTTTCATTAACCGTTCCCTTTCCTGGGATGTTCCGGAGGATGATAATGCGCTTAATGACTTGGCGCCAGGCGATAGCTGGGGTCTAGAAATAGGCATTGACAGGGGAGGTACGAGTAAAGGAGGCACGGGAGGGACCGTTCGTCCAGACATAGATGCTACGGTGCTTCCCTGGGATCGGGGACGAGCGGGACTAGGATTGCTCCTCCGCAGAGAAGACGACCGCATGCCAGCTGGCAAGGACGCGACCGGTCGCTGTTCTGCGCTGCGTGACAGATTCCCTGCAGTGCGTGGCCGTCCACTTTCATCTACCGAAGGCCGAGGACCACGCTTAACTTTTGGTTTGTACACACCTGTGCGTTCCAAATCTTTTAAAGATGGCCTAGCAGATTGACTAGACCTTCGGGGCTCGGAGTATGACAGCTCGTCCCGCGAGGTTTTTCGCGAAGCCGGACGCTCGGAGTGGTGATCGCCGGCAATCGAAGGAGGACGATCGTTGGCTTGGGTATCATCCGGGGTTTTCGTCGACGATGATGTCTCGGTGCCATGGCGAATAGAGTGTGCATCGGATGCAACCGGCGAGGCGATGATGGTTGCGTCTGATAGTTGGCTGAAGGATCTTTGCCGAAAGTCCTTGGTCGAGACTGAGGGTGGCGAAGCGTCTTTGCTTCCGGGGGTTTCCTCTGCATCTTCCGCGATTTCCATCAGCCTGCGACGGCGGAGGGAATTCGAGGAGGAGGTGATAGAACCTGAAGCGGTATGTAGTAGACATGCGGAAGATAGTGCGCTCTCAGTGAGCTCCAATGGCTGCGAAAGAGAGAATACTGTATCATGTGGAGAGAATTTATCGAGAATCGACTGAAACTGCACGGTTGTACGGGCTGAGGGTGGGTGCAAGACCTCGTCAGTAAGAGTGGAGATTGGGACGATGGGTGATAAGGATATATACCTTGTACGAGACGAGAGATACCCTCCGGCAGATAGCTCAGCACTACCTTCCTGCGACGATATTGTAGGAATCCATAAAGCGGAGACTTTTCTTCATAACCGTCGATCGCATTCCGTACGTCGGGCACCCCGCCAGTCCCCCGATCGAGTAGAGCCACTTCATCCCTTGACACATATTGGAGAAGAAACCTAGATGCGGGAAGGGATGATCAGCCGTTGCCTTAATCATACTGTGAATTTTCGATGCACGTATCCGTGAAACATCAATTGCGCCGGGAGTAGTGGAAACAGGACTTGACTTACCATCCTCCCGCTTCGCTTAAAGCGGTTTGATAGGCTTCTATGACAGCGGGATTATCTAGCCCATTGAGAGACATGACGAGAACTGCATGGGAGGCGAGACTTTATCGGAGAAGAAGAATGATAGAGATAAAAATAGAAATAAAAAGAGGTACCACGGTGTGAACCACGAAGTGTAGCGAGTGAGTCTGGTGTCTGAAAGGAAAGAGGGGGAGGGGACAAAATGTAAAGAGGGACGACTGAAGATTGTAAAACACAAGAAGAAGAGAGCGTTCTAGCCAGAAGGTAGGTATGATCTGGAAAAGTAGCAGAAGGACAGCCTCCTGCGAGCCGAGATCACCCCCAGGCTGGACAACTAGTACGGGAAATTAGATATCAGGATCATTGAACGGAGGCAAGTTGAGACGGTGGTGTGTATTTCACGAACCTCTCAGGAGTTCAGGGGCTATTCTTAGTGGATGGTCCGATAACCTCCACTTCTCGTCTCCACGTTTTCTTGGCCCGCGATGGAAACCAACGAATGGATTGTTGAATGAACCTCCTCGTTTGGTTCAGGTACAAACTCAGCTGGTTCTATGAAACGTGAACCATAATCGATGTACTGTGTACTCCAAAGTATTGTAGCGTTGGTCTCATCAATAATGGTATCGAGAATCCGTTGAGAGCACCAGAACCGAGCATACTACAATCGGCCTTGAATTCGATCGAAGATGAATGAGGGATGATCGCAGCTACTAACAGAGGATTCGGGTCCTTTGCCCCTATGGAACACATACAGATTTGGTACCACGAACGTACGGAGTACACGGGTAAATTACCATATATCTATTGTCTACCTACTCCGCACTTCTCGCTCGCCCTTAAACTGCCCAATAAGTATCCAATATTTTTAGGCAAGTTGCGCTTCCCCCGAATAGGAGTCAACGCCCTAGGAAGTCAATTATTGACTCCCAATCGGGGCACGCCAAAGACAGTACTATAACTCAGTAAGGGGGATCACATCAATTGCGACCTCCTTTTATTCATGTCCTGTATGTACATACCTTGCACTTGTAAAATATGGATGTATTCAGTATCTTCCGTTGCACAATATTTTTTTATTCGTATCTCTTCATAACGTCAAAATAGTAGCCGACATCGTGGAACGCATCAATAGTAGACCTTTGACTTTTGATGAATTGTATTGTTGTATGGACGTACAGGTGATGCTCATTCGGACCTAAATGCCAGGGTAGCCGAGATTATGAAATATTCCCCCGTTGGGAATACTAGAGGGCTTCGTATTGTGTTATCTAGGACCTCTGAACTCTGTAATGATTAGTTTGTCCTGGTGATAAATGGATAAAGGTAAAGAATCTAATCAATCCGATCAGGCCAATCCTTTGTCAAGAAATACAAACCTTAACCCCCAAAATAGTATCTCATCGAGTGCTTCTAGAAGACAGATAATGCCGCCATAGATTCTTCACTTTTTCACTAGTTGGTGGGCTTGCCTTAAGCTTTTAACTAGTCGCACAAACAACAACGATGCCCAAATTCTAATACTAAGAATATTGCATAAAAAAAAAGTGGAATAAACCCTTCAATCTTCAATTCCCCACATACTCGCCCTACTCTGTACCATGCTTTCCGCGCTGGAGATCTCCGCCTTGCTCGGAGACTGCCGATGCGGGGACCATCGACCTCACTATATATCGAAACCCAACCAATTTTTAACAGAAGCGCTACCTCAACTGTAATTTCAGCATTGTGTTTGCACAGAAACTACTACACTGGAATATTTCCGCGCATAGATCGCCATGTCTCCCAATCTCCCCTCGCCGTCGTCGCTCACCTCGCTCCCACAGGAACAACAGTTCCAGGTGCTCGACACGCTCTTTGAGCCATCGCCGGAGCTTCATGCGCTGATGGCTCCTGTCCTGGCCAATCAGACATTCTCCTCATATGCTAGTCTGATTGATGCCGTCGGAGGCCGCATGTCCGCTCTATCTGCGGCAAATTCGCCGACTGATAAAGCCGTTCTGGTCGGAATTTTGGGATCGCATCCCCGTCTAGGACGACCGAAGGTGGCGCAATCCGAGCATCTAAGTGAATTGAGCAAAAAGGAACAAGCGCAGTTGAACACAGGCACAGAGGAGCTAGCGGAACGATTGCAACTGCTGAACGCTGAATACGAGGAGAAATTCCCTGGATTAAGATTTGTGTTCGTGTCTCAGTCCTATCCTGTCAAAGATGAAGACTAATTCGACGTTTGTTCTTCCCGGTTCTAGAACTTTTGTCAATGGACGGACCCGAGACGTTATCATGGTGGAGATGCGACAAAGAATTGACAGAGGCGATGCCGAGAGGGAGATAGAAGAAACTATCCAGGTAAGTTGTATCGTGCTCGCGTGACCGATTGAGAGTACTAATCTACGGACTTAGGCAATGTGTGATATAGCTAAAGATCGGGCCCGAAAGTTGGAACAGGTGTCGCGGATATAGATCCCTGAAGAACACACTATAGGCGGATTAATCTGAGTATATCGCCGCAATTAAGCATCGTCAAATTAGGATAGCTCGTGGTCACAGGAGAATTCCAGTCCAAGGGCCTTCTCGTTCAACGCAGACATCCAGTCACGATCGCGTGAGTGGTGCTCAAGCGTTGTAGCTATGGCAACCAATGTGGAGACCAATTCAACTCTGCTTGGCCGTTGTATAATCAGAAAAGAGCTCGCATAACGTGTCATGTCTTCTAGAAAATGATACTATGAATTGAATGAATGCGGAGATAACAGGGTCAGTCACTGAATCATAGATTGTGGCCCTTAATTCCTTGGCAATAATAATTACGGAATGGGGCGTGGAACCACCTATGACACCATCGAAGTAATCCAAGTATTTTTAGCTACCAAAACCGAACCCCACGCCCTGATCTTTAAAATGCTTGACTTGCATGACAGGAGCAGACTTGCGCAGAAACCTTGCCGATGTATTGCTATCTTTACCTCGATTTCTTGGTACTAGTACTTTGAGAAAGGATCAGAGACTTCTTAAGTTCTCCTGCGTTTCCATCTTACCAACCGTCCCGCGCCGTCGCTTTTCAATGGGTCGTTCCAGAATGCGACTTTTCTCGCCCCCGAACTAAAACTGTTTGCGACTAAGAAAATGCCATGCAAAACCAAATCAAAATACTAGGGAAAAATTATCTAAGGGTCAATGCCGGGACCCTTGATGTCATTCTAATCTCCGCTTCATCCGGATATTGCCGTGTTTCCTCTCGGTCTCCATAATCTCTCGCAAACTCCAAGTAATTTCTTTTTCTTTTCTCTTTTCCCACCATACGGTGGTATTCCCGCCAAACGTTTCCGATTCCACATGCGCATTCTGGGGCGCCGCCCTAACCATGACGGAGGCTTTGCGAGCGCCCAAGGAGATTGACAGCCGAGGAGCTTCGGCGTCGCGCGCCTTGCCTATCCCCGCGATCGTCACCAACCTTGCAACCGGCTCTTCTTCGACTCTTAAGAGGAATGGCAGCAACCTTACAATCAATAAGGATAGCGGTAGTCCTAATGAGGCAAAGCCGGGGCTGCTGCGGACGTCTCAGTCGTTCCCTATCGGTATGTCCAGTTGTCTCGATGGCTTTATACCTGACAAGTTTCGAAATCATGATACTGTCCGAACTTTCACCCCTTGATTCCTTTCACATGTCAATGACCTGCGGCGACGTCAAACAAACGACAAAGGCGCATTATGCCCGCATTTCTGTCACCCATGCTTATGCGCTCTCTATATAGGATCGGCTCCGTCCGATGTAGCGTCATCCCTCAGTGGCAACCCGCTGGATACTCGAAAGAATTCTCGGTCAGGTCAGGGCCAAAGTAATGCCTCTATCGGAGTCACTAGGAGTTCGCTCTCTTCTCCGACCCTTGTCGAGGTTAACGCCGACTCCAGCGCAATAGATCCGTTGTCGCAGGTACGAATAGCAAGTCACTAGATCGCTCGTGTGTGTGTTGTGGGTGCACCAGTTGCTGATCAAACCTGCATCATGCAGCATATTATTAAACGCACCAATACCGAGAAGTCGATCCCTTTAAAGCTCCTCGGAAGGGCGTCATACGAGGCGGAAGCTGGCGGAACTGACAGGCTACCTGAACAAGACCCAATCCGAGGAGATGCCGCGCTACACCGCAAGCCGTCCAAGTGAGTGCCGTGCCTATGTTCAGCAGGGATCTGTCATGTTTCTCTAGCTACTCTTTCACTTTTCTTGATATACCCCGCACTGCAAGATAATGCACGTTTGCTTTTCTGCATTTCCTTTCGAAAGCTAATCGAACCACTTTGAATGAGTAGAAAAGGCGTATCGTTTCTCAGCCGGATCATTGGCGGTAAAAAAAAGGATCAAATTCTCGACGACGACGACGATGTCTCTGAACCGGATACTGCTCGTATGGACACTACGCAACCAATAGGCTTCTTTCCACGAGTTCCCCGTCCTCCAAAGTACATCCGGGTCAGGGCACATTATAAGAAAGAGAAAACCTTCAGTCGAGTCTTCGTGGCGCAGGAGCTTGAAGGTGCAGATGATGTGTCAAATTCATCCGAAAAAGATGGGTCGTCTTCAGTAGCGGGGGCAAGAAGCAGTAAAAACACAGGGAAAGCAGTGTGGGCTCTAGTGTTCTCCAATGACGGCAAATATCTGGCGGCTGCCGGCCAAGATGGTAAGGTCCGGGTTTGGGCAGTTATTACTTCACCGGAGGACCGCCATGAACCCGATTTAGACGAAGATGGGAGTCAGCATAGTGATGAACCTCCTCAGTTAAAAGCACCGGTGTTCAAGGCGAAGCCAGTCCAGGTGTACGAGGGTCACATAGGTAGCGTGCTTGATCTAAGTTGGAGCAAGGTATGTCTGTCATTAACAAATGTCAGACCGAGTCATCCGTCGCCAATCTAACATCTCAACAGAATAACTTTCTCCTTTCTTCTTCCATGGACAAGACGGTCCGGCTGTGGCATGTGAGCCGACCTGAGTGTCTGTGTATATTCAAACATAGCGACTTCGTTACCTCGATTCAATTCCATCCCCGGGATGACCGGTTTTTCCTTGCAGGCTCACTTGACACGAAACTTCGGCTTTGGAGTATCCCGGATAAAAGTGTGGCATTTATGGTGACGGTTCCCGATATGATAACATCGGTCGCTTTCACTCCGGATGGTCGGCATTCGATTGCTGGTTGCCTAAACGGAATGTGCAATATCTATGAAACCGACGGCCTTAAACCAATCACGCAGTTCCATGTCCGCTCAGCACGTGGACGCAATGCTAAAGGCAGCAAAATTACAGGAATTGATACTGCTGTCTTCCCTAAGGGTGACCCTCAGGGCGAGGTGAAGCTACTAATCACCAGCAACGATTCTCGGATTCGAATGTACAACTTCAGAGACCGGACCCTGGAGGCAAAATTCCGCGGCAATGAAAATACATGCAGCCAGATCCGCGCTTCCTTCAGCGATGATGGAAAACATGTCATCTGTGGAAGTGAGGATCGCCGGGCTTATCTATGGCCGACAGCTCCTATTGAGAAGGACTCGGACAAGCGTGCCGTAGAAGTTGTGGAACCACAGTCGGCCATGGTGACGGTGGCTATCATGGCTCCCTCGAAAACGAAACAGACACTAGGATTTTCGGAAGATCCGATTTACGATTTCTGCAACCCGCCGCCCGTGACCCTAGGTAGCTCGAAAGGGAACGGACCTCGTCGCAACTCGGTAGCTAGCAAACAGGCTCAGGAATCGCCAGCGTACCTTGCTCGCTCGACCCATCCGGGAGGGAATATTCTCATAGTAGCCGACTACTCCGGAAAGATCAAGATCCTGCGACAAGATTGCGCCTACCACAAACGGCGCTTTGAAAGCTGGGATACGCATTCGACGATTTCTCGCAGACTGCTACGGCGCACAAACTCCGCACGGCACAGTATTGCATCATCTATTGGAAAGGAATCATCCCATAAGACCCCCTCTGAGCGCATCATCTCCTGGCGCAACTCGGTGATCGGCCACACGGAGCGAAAAGATGGTCATCACCCAGGGACACGGACTCGGAGCCCATCCCCTCAGAGGCTCGCCGATCGGTCGCAGTACTCGAGCCCCAAACGACGTGGATCGCGCTCTGGGTATACTATTTCCCCTCCGCCTTCCGCGTACAAAACCTCTACAGAGTACAAGACTTCGTTGGATAGCGCCGCATCGACCACAGAGGTGCCAGGACGCAGTGGTGCAGCTAATGCCCCGAAGGCACTCCAGGCAGCACCCTTATTGGCTGCTGACAAGCAACCAGATGAGGACAACCCTCTGTGGCTACAAGGCGACCACAGCTATGCTTTCTACAAAAGGATCGCGGGAGACGCATTAGCTGTGCGGAATCGAGAGTCCCCTCGTCTTCTCGATCCCAATCGACTTTCTGTGCCCGCGCGGCGTCAGCCGAGTGTTGGTAGTGTCCTGAGTAGTGATTACGCATCGTCAAACGGGGAGGGAGATGAGAGTGAAGATGTGCTCCGGTGTGACAACTGTGAGGGAACGAATTTCCGAGCCACGAAAGGACGAAATGGGAAGCAGAAATTGATCTGCGCGCGATGCTCCAACGCTATTGACTGATTCTTTTTGTGATATTTATGATCTGATGTTTTCCTTTCTTTTGGCTCTTCGAGTATCTCCCATTTTGGCAAATATTGCATTGGCGGGTGTTCATAATAATGCATTTACGGGAACGCGATGGAGGTCTGGTATATATGTACTAGATGATAGGATGTATTTAGGATATGAGACAAATGATTAAATGTATGTACAAAAGGCAGACTTTGCCAAGTTATCGAGGATTAAAACAGGCGGGAAATAGTACCTGACACGCATCGTAGATAATAAATCCACTGCTCTCCGCCAAGACCCGACTACTGACAATTGCAAGCAAACTGTCCGCACTCCACCGTTAATCACACCTCCATTCACCATTATACCTCACCACCCAACAAACACATAAAAAACCTTCAAAGCCTCCTCTATTACCCAAAATACCCTCAATCGATACATCCTCAAATAGTATTCAGAAAACCACTGCGACCCCAGACCAACACCACAACCACAAAACATGCCATACCTTCCCACCTCCCAGGCCTACCTGGAACAATCAGCGCTCCTCCTCGAAGCATACCCAAACGACGTACGCCTCACTCACACATCCAATTCCCAAGCCCACAGTCCCAGGAGCCAAGAAACCCCCACTCCAAGAACCTTTCTCACTCCAAACCACCCCAAACCTAGCATACCACCACCCAACTAACAAAAATGAAACCAAACCACAGACCCGCATAACCACAAAATATAACTTCCCCTCCTCTCAAAAGCCCAAACCAACCGACGAATCAACAACACCAACGCCCCCAATCGCATCCCTCACACTAAAGACCTTCAACCCAACCTCCGGAATCTGCCTGAAATACCGCACGAACAAAGCCGCCGAGGTAGGGCGGTTGATTACATCTCTGGGAAAGCTAGCGGGCGGTGCAGATGTGGCTGCGCTGGGATTGGGGAATGCGGCTGCTGCGCCGGTAGCGCAGGCTGGTGGTGATGTGGAGATGACTGATGCGCCGGAAGAGGCCACGGGTTCTACGCCTGCGGCGAAGACAGAGGGGAATAAGGGCGGGAAGGGAAAGAAGAAGGGTGGAAAAGGGAAGAGGTGATTCTTCTTTTATTGGTCCAGTTTTTTTTTTTTTTTT
>NW_015378374.1:0-38427 GCF_001204775.2 Aspergillus nomiae NRRL 13137
AGAATGCTCCTGCTTTTTTGTGTTTCTTTTGGGTTAGTTTTGGGGGTTTTTAGGGTTGGGTTGGTTTATGGGCGTGTGTATGTTTGTATGTTTGGGTGTATGGGGGGTAGTGAGTATGGGCAGATGTGTAGTGTAAGAACGTACATGAAGGTACAGTAGCCAGTACGACGCTCCATACACCTTGGTATAGCCCCCGGAAGAGGACGTCTCGTTTTATAGCGCCTGTTGCGTCTTTGTAGAGGTGGTTGTAGTTTGGTGACTGGATGCGCGTTTTGAGTGTGTCCATTGGGTACACTAGGAAGTCGACGGTTACGGCTGCTATAGCGCCGGCCTTTGTTTGCTCGTTAGCTGGTTCAATTGAGGGTTCTGTTTGGTTTCGTTGGAGGTTTCTAGGAGTTGGGGTTTGACTATGATGTCTATATAATGTATGTATACTAGGGCATGGTGTGCTTGGAGACTTACAACCCAGATGTCGAGGCTACTGTTATCCATTCTAATGACTCAGGGTATGTAGATTGAAATTGAAGAAATATCTATAAACTAGTTCAAGAACTGCAGAAAAGAAAGATATCGACTTGAATCTTCACGATAACAGGATCTTATCTAATCGGTTATCGATGCCATGATGAGGTCATTGTACTTATCAGCATCACGTGTGGCAGACATGCCCTAGCAAGATTAGGGCATACCCCATCCATTCATCAGTTGATGTAGAGGACTTGCGCAGGACAAATGGATACGAAGGTTGGAGATGGGTGAGGTAGGTAGGAACCAAGACAGTCATATCCCGTAACTCTATTCGTCACTGGAATAAACAAACAGACATATTAACAGTCAGATACAATATTTTCCCTCCCTACGCCGTAAGGTCATGCATGCAATTCCCAGAATCCCCAGTTGAGACAAATCATCATCGGTCACCTCCTCTCCTCTATTTGGCGACCTCTCCGGGCAGCAGGTTTCCCTTGACCGCAAACATCTTACCCGTTGTCGCCGAAACGAAGCTGTCGATCTGGCGCGAGTACTGCTCCACCTGCCGGGTGTTGAGCATAGTCTCGAGGCGGCTGGGCTCCTGGGGAAGCTTGAACAGACGCTGGTACTCATCCTCGGGCAGGAGAGGCTGCTTGAGGGCCGCACGGCTGGCGTTCTCAGCCTTGCGCTTGGTTTGCCAGGCAGTGATCTTGGCCTGCTCACGAGCAAGCGAACGCTGGTAGTACTGGAAGTTGTTGGTCTCAGTGTGGTGGGTCTCGATGCTGTCCAGGAGAAGGTCGCAGTTCTTCTCGAGGAAGGGGTCGATGCTGAGAGACAGGTTGTCGTAGTTGGGGGCAAGAACGCTGTCCTTGGCGAAGGGGCCCTTCTCCAGAGCAGCCAGAGAGGGGGGGAGGTCGGTAGGAGTGGACTGAGCAGGGCACTGGAGCTGGTGGATGAAAGAGGTGATCAGGTGAGAGTTGCGGATTTCAACTGGAAGCTCAACGAAGATGTCCTGGTGTCTCAGGGTGGACTTTTGAAGCCTGGAAGACGTTAGTATGCCATCTAGATCACTTCGAGCACACGTATCGACTGATATAACAGACTACACTATGCCAACGCGGGAGAAAACATACTCCTCAGAGGTGAACTTGTTCTCCTTGAAAGCAGTCATGAACTTAGAAGACAGACGGAAGGCCCGCAGGCTCAAGCTTCCCTGGGCACTGCGGCTGACATCGTGCACAAGAGCAACTGTCCGCTCGTTCATCTCCTTCTGGTAAAAGAACTGGTTCTCGATCACGTTCATGTTGACGAAGTTACCCATGTTCGCGCTGGTGTACCAACCGACGTTGTTCGCATCGACGTTGACCTCCCGAAGCATGCGGATCATCTCAGCCTGGTAAGCCACGTTGGCCTTCGCACGAGGCGCAGCAGCAGCCGGGTTAGGGGCGGCGTTGTCGAAGTGCGAGTCGGCGGGCATCTCAACGACTGGGAATGGGAAAGAGTTCGTGATCTCCAAGGTACCGTCCACATCCATACCGACGATCGAACCGGTCGCAGTCGTCGGGAAAGACTGAGAGGAGTGCTTGATGATCTTCATGACCACCTATATGCGAACTTTGTAAGCATTATCATCGCCGTGAAAATAGCGGGGGGTGATTTTTCGCGGTCATTATCGTACCAAGGCATCGACCTTGACGGCCGTGAGGGGAACTTCTTTCCTGGTGTAATCATTAGCAGCCATTTTAACGAAACGATTTACGGCCAGCAGCAAGACTTACTCCGCCATATTGGATGTGCTGCCCAGGTATACGTTCGACGGCGACAATGGGATGACAGTCGGCGGCGATGGTTTGTGTGGATTGAATTCATCAATTTCCCACCGCCTAGCGCCCGATGGGGCTTAGTGCGCCAAGATCCTCACGGGACCAGTCTGGACACTTTGGGAACAACAACATCGGCCTTCAATATTCTGCCATGCTAAAATCTCCAGAAGAAATGTAATTCTCTGGGCGTATCTTCCCTGATAATGGCCGAGGCATCCCACCTCACAATCTCCCTGTATTGTTGCAGGTTGAGCTTATCGACAATGATACTCCCTAGTTGCTCCGCCGAACATCCTACTAATTAGTACTACTAAGCAGCCTTCATTAAGACTACCAAGCCGTTCCCCTCATTGCCCTCTCTTCCTATCATACTACCTTGAACTAACACCAACATTTATTGCAAACAATCAATAAAAATGCCCACCGAAACGTTCAATTACGGCGAAGACCACGCCCTCCAAACAGTGACAGTGACCACCTTATCAGAGACGCTCGACAATAAATACTGGATAATGTACATACTTCTCAATCTCAAATGTCCAACTTACCACACATCCACTATCGATAGGCCTACTAACCGTGTGAATCCAGCTTAATCCACGGCGGCGCCTGGCGCGATCCAAACATTGACGCCATCAACTTCGCCAACCCCGCCATATCCACCCTCACCAGCTCCTCGGAATACTCTCACGTCCTCCCGCACATCACTGCATTCGCATCTATTTCCTACCGTCTAAGCCCCCATCCGGACCACCCCCAGGACCAGTCGAGCACCAACTCCCGCGAATACCGCGGCTCCAAACACCCCGAGCATATCAATGACGTGCAAGCGGCCATAGCCTTCCTGCAACGCAAGTATGGGTTCGAAGACCGGTATATACTCGTCGGCCACAGCTGTGGCGCTACGCTGGCGTTCCAGTCGGTGATGGGCCAGTTTAATGCTGGCATATCGCACGGTCCGCTAGCTGTGGTGGGCTTGGCGGGGATATACGATCTGAAGTTACTCCGGGATACCCACAAGGAGATCCCGGCGTATCAGGAGATTGTAGAGGGGGCTTTTGGGGACGATGAGGCTGCGTGGGATGCTGTGTCTCCCGCCGTGGTCAAAGGGGCTGATGGTGTTGAGGGTGGGTGGACGGCTGGGCGGTGGGCGATTCTGGCGTACTTGTCTAAGGATTCGCTTGTGGATTTCCCGCAGCAGGAGGCTATGGATGCTACCCTTCGGGCTGGGTGGTGCGATGTGCAGTCTGAGGAAAATCCGAGATCTGTTGCGCTGCTGCCCCTAGAAGGTGAGCACGATGAATGCTGGGAGAAGGGAGAAGGGCTCGCGGAGGCTATTGCTTTTGCTATTGAGAAGCAGTTGGCAAGTAGCCTATGAAGAGCCTTAAGAGCCTTAACCTGTTTAATGGAGGCTTCCGTTTCTAATGGTTTGACCTCCAATGGACCCCTACAAAAATGTAATCCGTACAAATGAAGTGCATATTACGGGAATGGTAATTGCATTGGCAATTCATATTACGTTTCCCTAAGGCGAATTATGTGTATGAAACTAGTAAACATCAGAAGAAAAGAAATTAGACCAGCCATTTTCAAAGCTTCAAACGCCCACCATGTTCGTCATCATAAATTCAGAGTACAGAAAACTGAGAGAAAGAAACCGTTCGTACGCCTACCGTTGGAGAACAGCAAGCCATAACGAAAGGACAGATGAACATGTCACATAAAGGGAAGGCCCAGTTGAAAGTTGCAGGCGAGTATGTCGGATAGAGGAGGATGGGATACGGGATGATTTATGCGATAAGAAGAGGGGTGAATGGTGGGTCAGGAGCGGTTAAGGCATGGTGAGCATGGTATCGTGAAAACCAGAGAACATTAGAAATCGAAGAATGGTCACTCAAATGCCCATATCCATACGTCCAGAGGCAGCGTCACCCGCAACCCGCTCCTTCGGCTCGAAGCTCTGGTCTTCGTCATCGTCATCCTCGTCATCCTCCACTTCCTCGTCTTCGACGTACTTGACTTCCATCCCAGCATCACGAAGGCGCGTCTTCATGTCCTCGCGGTACTGATCCTGCCAGCGTGCTAGCGCCGCAGCGGCGTGAACTCTGAATCCGTAAATACGAGGCTCGTAACGGCTGGTGCTCTTTTCAGGGGCCAAGCCTGGGTAAACCTGGAAAAGCATGCTAGGGAAAGAAGCTCCAAAATAGGCACCGTCGATGGAAGCATGGCGAGAGGACTTGGGGTTGTAAAGGTCTTCGCATTTGGGGCAGTAAAGCCGGACAGTGCTCATGTTTGGGATGTCATGCTGGCCCATAGGCAGAAGTGGCTGACCTTCACACATAACACGGGGGCATTTGCCGAAGTCGCCCTTCTTGTACTTGTCGACCTAGACCTCAGTCAGAGAGTTATAACACTGCGGTGGTTCTCAAGGTAGTACATACCATCTTAGCAAGACCACGAGTGGTGACAATGTATCTTGCATGGACAAGTCCATAGAGATGACGTGCCGACTTTTCAATCTGTTCGCGTAGGTCGTCATCCGCATCCAGATCAAACACATCAGTCACCAGATCCAGCGCATACTGATAGTATGGCACCTCAGTGTTGAGGCCAGTAAGGTTAAAGCGATCGGTCAAATATTCCTCATCGATTTCGCAGAAGTACTCGTTTCCACGAGAGGAGATGAACTGTGTGCGCCAATTAGCTGTCTCGTCAGATATCGGCGGTAGGTAAACAGGGTGTCTCTGCTGAGCGGAGCGAAGAGTAGGATCGATTCTAAAGTAGTTGGGAACAACAGAAGGTGGAGGTGGAGTGCTAGACAGCTCCAACTGCTGCTGACTGGGCGAGGGAGACGCCATCCTTAGAATGCAGACGCAGAAAGGTGAGGTGATTCATGGAGCTGTGAAGTCGAGCAGAAGTGGCATCGCTTCCCGAAACGGAAATGTGTTTCTCCTTCCAATGTCCGACCCCTCCTGCTGCCACTGCCACTGCCACTGCCACTGCATCGTCCAGTATCATCATGCACCTTCCTCCACCTACAACCAAGTCGCAATCCCCCGCCCAGTCGCACATTGGCGCAATCGACGGTAAATTAGGAAAAGACTCACCCAATCTCTCCAGTAACTGGTATAGTCACTATCAGTCTCACTGTTGAAGTCCTCCATCATTTTGCCGGTGTTTCGTTCAAGAAAAGAGCAAGAGTTTCTGTTTCGAGTTTCTGGATCTAAAGGTAAGATTATTTCTTGACTTTGCCTGTAGCAGTTGCTGAGAGATAACTGGGTCAGATCCCAGAACAGGAGAACCCTCAGAACCACACAGCTGGAATAATCTTCCTTGGAGACTCCACGGTCACAGCTCGAGCAATAGTACGGAGAAACGTCAAGGGTTGTGGGATTCTTGAGTGGTTGCAGTGTGTGTCTCTTCCGCACGCCGTTCCTACTGTTATCAGCGGATTATCCTCTACGGGATTAGCGCGGGGTTGGCGGTGAGGTTATTGTCCGTGCTTTCAATCACCGCCTTGGTGATCTGGGGTCGACATCACACTAGGTAGACAGGGCGATTTTGTTCAATATGGCTGAATCCTGTCAATTGAACTGTCAAGTATGTCATGGCTACAATTATAATCCACTGTCCGATCTTACGTCAGCTTGTTAGATAGAGCACTGATCTATTAAGGAGTTTTTACTAACTATTACTGCTATCTACCTCAGCTGGTCAGACATGCACTGCATCTAAACACAAGATTGTTACCATCAGCAACGGCGAATGGACTTCGTATCCTAGGCTGGGACTCTATCTGAATTTTATGTCGCAATATTCCACCGAGAGATGACATCTCCTGAGAATTGGCGCCTCCTGTATGGATAAACAATGGACGTCATATGGATAACACTATTAGTATTTAGTATTTGTCTTGCGGATTGAGATTCCTAATCATGCTATCTAGTGAAGAGAGCTCATTGTGGCTTTGCATATTTAACGTATCGGAACCATCTCCAAGCTTGAGGAACTCATCTAGGCTATATCTAGGCTATCTAACTGTGCCAGCGGCTCCTACCTACCTCCCGAGTCCGGCAATATTCATTCCTCGACGGACTCTGTCTCTGTTTGCTGCGATGAAGACCTCGCAATCTCCGTGTCACCGTAGAAGAGAGAATAATTGGAACCGCCTTTTGACTCAGAACAGTTCAAGTCATGTTTTGAGACAGGCGTAACGAGGGGCTCGTTACCCCAAATTCGGGGGTCAAGAGACTGCTTGAACTTCTCTGAGTCAACCTCACTATATATCCTGCTAACGACAGATGGCTCACGTACATCTGTGTCTTGTTGTGCTCCAGAGACAGGTCGGACTCGGTCGGACAATGGGCAATGTGTTTTGGCGGCCCGCTTGCTTGTGCTCATATCGCTTGCGTCTCGCTTAGATGAAACGTTTTTCTGTGAATGGAATTGTACCTGTATGACTCGGTCATGGAGTGCATCACAGTCAATACCAATACGTCCACCTAATACAACAACAACGCCCCATGCGTTTGACGAGATAGCGCGCTCCAGCTCCTGTTCTGTATACTTCAGCTTAGTGCCTGCGAATGAGTCATCATAATCTGCAGTTGCCTGGATTGCCTCTTCTTGCAGTTGATAGTATTCGATGAGGTTCCTCAACTTGGACCCTTCACGGTGTTAGTATCACATTATAGTGATTTACAGGCGATAACATACAATGTTTGCTCTCCTTCAGGTGATAGAACGCCAGTGCCGTAGTGGGAAGAGAGGCTACTGGGATAGGTATTGGTGATCCTTCCTGGTTATAC
This sequence comes from Aspergillus nomiae NRRL 13137, assembly GCF_001204775.2. NCBI lineage: Eukaryota > Fungi > Ascomycota > Eurotiomycetes > Eurotiales > Aspergillaceae > Aspergillus > Aspergillus nomiae. The sequence continues at coordinate 7,103 of NW_015378374.1, forward strand.
ATCTGTATCGGAAGGATACGCTGGTTGAGGAAGGCGATTTTGGAGTTCCGGAGGATTCTCTCAAAATTACCCATCTGGACCTCCAAACGATCCCCCTTGGTTTCGATCCTATCCAGCCTGGTTTCCAGTTGACCCACTTTGGCTTCGACGCTGCCCATCCTGACTTCCAGTTGATCGACCTTGGTCTCAACTCTATCGAACCGGTTCTCCATATGAGTAAACCGTTTGCTGACATTCTTGAATTCTCCTTTCATATCCATCTCCAAGGTATGGAACCTGGCATCCACGCGATTGAATCGCTCGTTGACACTCTGGAACTCTCGCTTAATATCTTTATCACGAGCTGCGAGGTCCTTGTTTATTCGATGAAACTGCGGTTGAATGACACTTTTATAGAACTTGACCATCTCCTGAACCAAGTTCTTCTGCAACGTCTCTGTTCGCTGGATCATAGTGTCATCCAAACGTTGAGCCAAAAAGCCTTGTAACTCATTGGACCGTTGAAGCAGAGTCTCATCCATTCGCCTAGTCAGGGCTTCTTGGAACTCGTTGTTTCGTTGAATGAGGGTGGTATCCAGCTCGTTGGTGCGTTGGAGCATAGCTTGATGTATTTGATTTGACCGTTGGAGGAGTGACTCTTCCAACTGGTTTGAGCGTTGGACAAGCGATTCCTCTAACTGTTTCGAACGTTGAGCAAGTGAATCCTCTAACTGGCTCGAGCGCTGAAGCAAGGTCTCCTGTAACTCCGTGGACCGCCGGTCTATGGTCTCGTCTATATGCCTGGTCAACTCTGTGGACCGCCTTTCCATGGTCTCATCGATACGTCTGGCCAAGGCATCGTGCAGCTCATTTTTCTGCTGAAACAGGATAAACTGCAAGTTGTCCACTCGCGTGTTCAAGGACTCCTGTAGGTTGTCGACCCGCTGGTTGATGTTCTGGTTGAGGTCATCAAACTGCTGCCGCATCATTGCAGCCAACGTTGTTACCTCCATGGCTAGGTTGCAGTCGTATAATACTTCTTGGAATGGTGTAGGAGTGGGTTTATGCGAAAAGATATTGTTATTGATAGGGGTAATAACAATGAGGCAGAAGAGGTGGTATGTTGTAGGTTATCCATTGAAGCTCCAGATAAAGAAAGCAGCGACCCTTAAATAGTCCTCTCGGTGACAACAGCGACCGTGTTGTGCTGCCTTGTTCGCTACTAGAAATTTGCAAGTGAATATGATCAGCATATGGTTCTTTGTCTTGTCATTCACTGGTTAGGACTCACATTGCTTAATACAGTGATTGACAGTATGTTCCACTTCTGTCCGCAGTGGATCGCAGTGGATAGAATGATTTAATGAACGAGAAGCCATAAACTGCTAAAGCACCTGACGCAGCACGGTCTCTATATTTATACTGTTCATCTGCGTTCATGGTCCTCCTCTACCTTCTTGTAAATGGCTCTCTATATTATGCGTAACAGTCAACTGTACATTTCTTACCACCCCAGGCACTGGTTTGTGGTTTATTAACTACTATCTCCCAGAGACCAGTCTACAGACATCCTATACGGTACAATGTCAAGCGTGTCACAGTTAGACCTATCCAGCATAGTACTACTTTCTCTTTACTTAGACACAACAGACCAAGTACTAGTCCCGCCAGCTCTTTGTCCACAAAATCTCTGTGTCAAACAAGCAAAACAAAACATTGTCGCATTTCCGTAGCAACATTTCCGTATACCTAATCTACCTAAACATAAATCCCAGACTTATCAACCTCAATCTCTCAACCCCAGACCCCATCTTACAAAGAAGGATTGGCATTCTCAACCAACTGTTCGAAATAAGCCTGCAGAGCCATATTAGCATCACGCCTCTAGACAAATACTCTTCAAAAGCAAGAAACTCACCTGGAACCAAGTACCAGCCTCAGGAGCGGGTGTCAAGGCATCAGCATATCCGCAGTGCGCATCATAGCGCTCCGCAGAGGTATCGGAGGTGCCGTCACTCTCACCACCGGGCTTAACCCAGACGAAAGCGTCGACGAGCTCATCGCCTGTCTCGGTGGTCGGACGCACACCGAACCCGGTGTTCTTGACGTTGCACCAGTCGCCCCATTCGCTTTGGCCGGTGGGTTGGTTTCCGTTGCGGCCTGTGTGATTTGTTTTGTTAGCGGATTTGCGTCCATGTGGAAGATAAATGCAAAGGATAAATGCAAGACATACCCGTATCAACGATGAAGTGAGCATCAAAGCCAGCGCTCTTCAGCTGCGGAGCGAAGTTGTTGATGTAAGTCTTCTCGTCGCAGACTGGCTGCCCTGGGTGTAGGAAGGACATGTGTCGATGGACCAGGCGTTGTAGTTTGCGACGTTGGTGGCCAGACCGCGCACGGCGGCCGGGGACCCTGCGTTCTTGTACACGGAGGCGTACAGTTCGGCGGCGGGGCCAATGTTGGCGGGCCAGCCGAGCCATCCTGCGTGGCCTGTTGGGTGTTAGCTTGACGGTCTGAGAGTATTGTGTAGGGGGATGGTGCGCACCGGCATCAAGATACATGGCAACGTTGGGCAGGTTCAGCTGCTTCAGGGCGTAGTCGGTACATTCCAGATAGGCGTCCTGGGCGTTGGCGCACTTTTCGACGTTGAGGTTGGTGACCAGGTTGGCCAAGCTGTCGGGCTCTGTGGTGGATGTTAGTGAGTTGTTTCAGTTCCAAGGAACCATATTTGGGAATCTTTGTCAGGGAGAGAGGTGTAGACTCACCAATAACCAGGATGATCTGCGTGTCCGAGTACTTCTCCACCTGCTCCCGGATGGAATCAATATACGCCTTGTACTTCTCGACTCCACCGTCGCTGATCAGGAACTCTCCGTTACTGGCCAACGCCGCGCAGTCCCGGTCAGGCAGATCGTAGACGACGAAGATACCGGCTGTCTTCGCGCCGGCGTCGTTCTTGCTCTTGATGTCTTCGAGGAACTCGCCCATTGTGGGGACTTTGGCTGTTGTGTCACTGGGGTTGTGTGTTAGTGACTGGTTCGGTTCAAGAGTATGGGAAGGATTCATACAGCCAGTGGAAAGAGGGAACGTTGGCCGCAGCGCTGGCCTTCTCAGCCAGCTCGCCGGTCATAGATGGAATAGCAAGGCTCTCCACCTCGGACTTGTAGTACGGGTTCACGTAGAGGTCATATCCTTCGAATGGGTTTCCACCAGCTGTCGCCGTGGGAGCAGGGGCGCTCGACGCCGGAACAGACGACGAAGGAGACGGGGTGACGCTCGCCTGGGGGAGAGCACTGGCAGCGGAGAAAAGCAAGGGCGACAGCGCCCATAGGGCCTGCATGTTGGGGGTATGCATTCTGAACGGTCGAAGTAACTTGTTATCCACGATACTCTGAGCTGGTGTACTGGACTACCACGGGGTATCGAGTCCCCTTTATAGTACTTATTTCTCCGTCTAAATGAACTTCATGCAGAGGAATTGCCGAAAACTGGAGAAACGTAATTCGGCTAAAGACAAATAACCCCGGGTCTTCAACTCCGGCACCCTGTTTCATCCTTTTCATTTCAGATGCAGGCGTCGTTCCTTCAGAAGCCAAGACGGAAGCCCCCGTACCAGAACGGGCGCGGAGTGGGTGATCGTCATTCCATCGGCATTTGTCAGGGCTTAGTGTGGTTGTTTATTGCAGTACCTGGCAGATTGAGACACGCTCAGATTTAATTGAGCTTGTGTTGCACGGACTCGTGTAAATAGGCTATGTGTTCTGCACAACAGCCGACCCACATGAACACAAATCTCATGATGACAGAAGCAATGTCTGGAAATTTTTATAGGCAAAGAAACCCTACCGTGCCGTCCTTGGAGAGTGAGTCCTGGACGCTAACAACTTCTAGTATTAGAAGGGCCCTCACTTCCAAAGGTTGGTCCACAGCTTGATGGAAGGCCAAAGAGCAATGCCGATTTGCGAGAGATCTACCAGTATCTTTACAATTTATCCGACTGTCAATTACATCACCTTTCTTATGTTGAGACGAACTAGCTGATTACTATTTGGCGTGGCCCCTTTATAATTGTTACACTTCAATTAGTTTACGACGAATAGCATTAGACATTGCTTGTATATACCCCGGACAGAATTGTCCTCCCCCGCGTCTTCCACGGCTCGACGGATTCCGGGCCGAAATCAATACTAGTTAAGGATCATACGTGAGTCGTTTCACTATCCGGACCGGATTGGGTAGATATTCCACTGCTGGGGTAAAACTAGTGCCCTACTTACCGGACCTGAACCCTATTGGAGAGTTTTTCGCGAACTGAAGGTCTTCATTAAGCGTACCTGGTGCTACTATGAAGAAGATCCGATAGGGGATTGGTTATTTTCTCGAATGGTGCATTGATAAGGTTGGTGCTAAGGAAGAGAGGGTTCGAGGATAGAAATCCTCATCTATATTCCATCGCCCAAGACAATATATGCCATTTTTAGCCTCGCTTCTTTAGCCAGCTTTGTTAACAACACACCTTCGTTTTCTCCGCACTATTCCTCAATAGGTCAGTTCAGCAGGATGAAATAAGCCCTTTTTAGAAACAAAAGACCCCGAACATGTTTAGAACGTGAAGCGTGTGCGCGTGTGAGAGAAGCATATATGGAGAAAAATAGAGAGTAGCGGCTATTACTCGATTATAGACGTAACAATGCCGAAGCCAAGGACCTTACCACCCTCATGGATGATGAAGTTCTGGCCTTTTCTCATCGCAATCGGCACGGCCAGGTTGGCCGTGATGGACAGGTTATCACCGGGCTTCACCGTTTCCCTACTCCTCGGAAACGAGATAGAACCTTTCAGATCTATCCTACGGAAGTAGAACTGCGGTTGGTAGTGGTTGGGGAACGGTGTAGCGCGGCCACCCTCATCCATGTTCAGCACGTACACTTCCGCTTTGAAATCCGCGCACCACCTGGCCGTGCCCGGCGTGGCCAGCACGCAACCGCGCTCCACGTCCTCACGCTTGATGCCACGTAGCAGGACACCCACGTTCTCCCCTACCTCCGCCATGTCTACCGGCCTGCGGAACATCTCAACGCCCATACACACTGTCCCGGTCGTAGTGCCGACGCCCACGACCTCTACTTGGTCGCCGACTCGGATCACGCCGCGCTCCACACGGCCCGTGGCCACCATGCCACGACTAGAATGTGGGAAAGTCTCTTCAACCGGCATCCAGAACGGATCAGACAGCGCTCCCTCTGGCTCCGGGATGTACGCGTCCAACGCCTCCCCTAGACGTATGATCGCGCGCTCGCCCAGCTCGCCCCCGACTCCATTCAGCGCCTGCTGCGCCGAGCCCCTGATAATCGGCACGTCATTGCCCGGGAAGTCGTACGTGCGCAGCAGCTCGCGCACTTTCGTCTCCACCTGGCCGAGCTGCTGGTCATTAACCATGTCGCACTTGTTCAGAAATACGACGATGCGTGCCACGCCAGCTTGCCGTGCCAGTCGAACCTGCTCGCGTGTCTGCGGCATCGGGCCCTCCGTTGCCGACACGACCAGGATGGCGCCGTCCATCTGCACTGCGCCGCCGAGCACGTTCTTGATGTAGTCAGCGTGCCCCGGGAAGTCTACCTGACCGTAGCAGTGCGTCTGGGTCTCATACTCGATGTGCGCGGCCCGGGTGGTGGTACCGTGGACTTTCTTCTCCGGCGCGTGTTAATCTCCCCATGTGTCTTGGACTTGGTGGCCAGCGTCTTGGTGATGGCGGCCGCCAGGGTCGTCTTACCATGGCCGTTTTGACCAATGGTACTGATGTTGAAGTAGGGCTTGCTACTCGAAGACATGTTGCTGGCGTCCAATGTACTAGTACTGATGGCGAGCAGAAGTGTGTCTTAGGACAAGAGGGAGGGGGGAAAGCTGTATGTCAGAGACAGGTGCGGGGCAGTTGTCTCTCTTTCCATTTTGTTCTGTGTGCGCAGTGTTGATCCCTCAGGCGCCACAAAGCATAATGCAGAGGGCAATATGCCCTACTTTCTTGTGCACATATGATGAGCTAGTATGGCTACCACAGGCAAGGAGAGAATAAATGCAACACAGTTAGAATATGAGCAGAACGATCTGATTTTTCTTGGGTTGGTCTTAAAAAACAGCCGGGCTATATCATAGAGGATGGAGGTACAAGCATTTATCCAGTCAGATCTAAATCTCGATCGAACTCGGGAAGATCCGTCAGCCGGTGGGGCTGTACCGTCCATCGGAAGAAACAAGACGCATTGTTCTCCTACCAGAGTGAGCCCTCTTCAGGAGTGCAGCTTTCTTTTGGTATACAGTAAATGAATGACTGTAAACAAGTAGACGAAGACTGATATTCCTGAATGAGACTGAAGAAGTTGCACTCTAAACATCTCCCGTTTCAGGTATGGGACTGTAATCCCGGCAATCTGCATAATTTCTCCGTCTTAACTAGGAAGAAGTGAGTATTTCCGGGACAATGCATCAGGATTGCTACAACCCGTACCTAGGCACCTTGGATGACTGTATTTAGGTTTTGCTGATCGCCGTTTGAGAATTGATCGTGGAGGTATCCTCGGTCCGCGAGTCGTGTATCTCTGCCGCCAAGATGCGGAGTAGTTTCTGCAGGAAATTATACAATTTATATGGAGACGGTTGAGTCGGCTCGACGGGCCGAATTTCCGGGAAGGATTACTTATCAGCATAATGTATGACTATTGACTATACCGTGATTGAAGTTATGGATGGTATGATAGCTACGAGGTGGTAATGGATTGAAAATCAAACTTCTATTAATATTGGTATAGCTTATTTTATATAATAATAGAGAGATATTGTTACACCCAGGGCTTCCTCTAAGGACTCTACGATCAGTTAGCTAGTATTTGCCTAGCTGTGACTGTCAAACGTGACGAAGTCGGAATCATCGATTCTGTTGAGCTAAACTGACTCGAGGAAGACTGGTGTTTAGATCGGACACTGTATTCGGTCGACATACGGAGTATTAAAGGCATTTATGGACTGTGAGGATCTCTAATATTTCTCATGATAACGATTCTGTTGAGTATGTTGCATTGTTTCATGTCTAAGACACATGTGGTCATTTCGTGAAGTGCGGTCTAGGATGGTATAAAGAGCAGTATTGTATTTCAGTCTTTTATCGTGCAATTCATGTCGTTGATTCAGGAAAGACATTTTACTGAACAGTATTATTGGAACAGTAAATGTATCAACCAAGGTCAACTTCATTGAAGTTGCGATAGAACAATACTCCTGTATACAGGAGCCACCAGTGCTTGAGTACTTTCGTTTACTCCCTTTTCTCCCACTGAAGTGGATCGTTCATTTTATTTGTCGCCCAGAAGGGTATTTGATTTAATATAGAGGCTGACCACGTTAGCATTATACTAGGATTGAAGTGGGTGAAGCGCGAAACTGGAGTTGGATGGTGGCTCATTTACGAAGTAGATATACAGGTAATTGAGATTCAATTTATATGTTTCACTAATAGCCAATAGGGTTGATCACACCTCAGATATACGGTGTCTGTTCGCACAATAAACAAAAGAAATTATAGTAAATAAAGACTGTCAAAGCCTGTGTAGAACATGGAAACGCGGTTAGCTAAGAAATTGGAGGAGCACGGTTGCATTCGGCAAGAAATCGATGTAACCCGTCCGATCCCTCATATTCAGAAGCACTCTCAGGGAACCCGGTACTGGTGATCTCATGGAAGTATGCGCGGTCGCCGAGTTCGCTGATGTTGATACTTGAATACCCAGATGACGAGGATTGCTGCCACGGATTCTCACCGAACATAGTTACATCTTCGAAACTGAGCTTCGGCCCATAGTTTCCGAGAAGCCCCGGTGAAGCCTCTGTGTTGTTCTCTGAAGACATCATAGCCTGCCAATCAACTGCTTCGGGCGCTTGTGGCTCAGAGGCCCCCCTCGAGAAGAGGTAATCCAGCGTCTCCGGTGACCCGGGAACACTGGGGGCAAAGGGGAAGAGAAGTGCAAGGTCGGCACCCGTACGAATATCGAAGTCCTCGTCCTGCATGATCTTCCCTCGTTGGACGCCAACCTCGTCACAGAGCCGTTCGACAGTGGCTGCGTCACAGCCAGGGAATCGCACCCGGAGCGTCGACTTGTCGTGAAGCAAGATAGGCAGATCTCCCAGGGTGGACAGGCGTTTGAGGTCGTTGAGTACAGCAGCCAAGTCCTTGAGAGCACGCGCAAAGTCGGCAGAGAGGAAGTCCAAAAGGCCGTCCGAGTTGATGGTCTCGGAAGCGAAGGCTCCGGACGGATCAAACTTCTTCTGCAGACCAAAAGCGGTGATGGTAGGGGAAAGCTGGAAGTCAACAAAGGATCCCGGTGCAGTCCGAGGGATTCCCGTCATCTTCCGTTCAGCCTGATCTTGAAGGGCGCTCACGGCTTTGTACTTCTTATTCCCGCTGACTTCGTCAATGCCGTCAAACCGGACCTTCTGTCCTGAAAGGAAGAATGCCCGGACACCCATGGATACATTTTGAATGACCTGAGCGGGTGCAGCTGGGCCATGAGAGAAATACCGGGCACCACCGATCCGGCCGGCCCCTGCAGTATAGCCTCCCGCCGTACGGCCGAGAGTACCGCCGGTCAAGTTTGGGCGAAGAGTTGACGCAAAGGGTGCTTGAGAGGTAAGACGGCTGATGTTCGACGCAACGCGGGATGTCTTGTAGGCCGCACGGTCGCCCTGCAGTCCAGTTCGGAGATAAGAAACGAAGGTTCTCGCCCGAGTGGAATAGTGGCGGCGACGGGCCTGGCGAATTGCTGCAGCGCGGTTGATCGGCTGGTTTGGGGTTATGCGTGCATAAGCTGGCTGGAATCGTAGACCTCCATGTTGCACTTGTTCTGGGAACTTTGTCCTTATGGCTTTGCAGGCCTTCTCGTAGGCAAACCTGGGGCGGCGTCAGAACGGAGATATAGTCCGGGTGGAGTGGATAAGTGATTACTCACCTAGCTGCTCTCCAAAACTTTGGGAGCAGCAGGTGCCCGCTGGAAGGCGGCATCCTGATGCTGATGAAGAGAGATAGTCTAAATGAGACACGAAGATGGGGAAACCATCTACGAAATGGATAAGAGATCCAGGGAGATGGAGGAGATGACGGATGCGTGCCTGATGATAACGGCACAACGTGGCGGTGCAGCACATGATCGCCACTGCGTCATTGCCCATTCGAGTCATCCCCACGTGACCCTTCGGTTCCCGCCGTTCGACATTCGTACCGCGACTGTCGCCATCAATTGAGTCCTCTCATAATTCTTGCTAATTCGCCATATAAAATTCCTTATAATGGAGTACAGTGGAGCCTTTGACCAATTGTATAACTTTAGACAGTATATAGTAATGGCGTGCTTTGCTATCATTTAGTATTAAAATGTTCCCTATATAACACAGTAACACCGAAACTGTATATATTTCACACTACAAATGGTTATGAAGTACGGTGACTACTCCGTACAGCGGAACTCAATAGATATAATATGAATGATATAGAGCCTTCTAATTTCCGTTACAGCTAGTCTGTATGGGAAAACTTACTAAATATAATCCCCCGATACGAGCAATTTAAATCGCGTGCTAACTGAATTGCTTATCGGGTGTTTAACTGAACTAGGAGAAAGACAGTTCCCCACTCTAGAGGGGAAATTGACATCATGCCGCTGGATGGACCTGCCCTAACATTCGGCCTCTTCTGGTAGCTTATAAATGGTCTTGTGTACCCCTCGTTTATAACATTTTGCTCGCGCTCTTTGTCTGAATTCTTTGTTCTGATTCTTAATCTTGACACGTTTCAATAAAATATCCCTTTCCCCCTACTCAATTGCACAAAATGGCCAGCCTCCAGCACACCAAGTCAGTCCCTAGATCCTTAGGTATAGAAAGAATGAGCATCAATTAACACTATTCCTCAACAGAAAAACCTACACCCTGAACACCGGGGCCAAGATCCCCGCCATTGGTCTGGGAACCTGGCAATCCAAGCCCAACGAAGTGCGTGAAGCCGTGAAGAATGCTCTCCTGAAGGCTACCGCCACATTGACACGTACGTTGTCCCAATTGCCCCATCTGAAGTACAAGCAGTCAAACTAACCCAACCAGTGCCCTCGCCTACGGTAACGAAGCCGAAGTCGGCCAAGGCATCAAGGACTCCGGCGTGCCGCGCGAGCAGATCTGGATCACCACCAAGCTGGACAACACCTGGCACCACCGCGTGTCCGAGGGCATCGAGTCGTCCCTGAAGGACCTGGGCGTGGAGTACGTGGACCTCTACCTCGTGCACTGGCCCAGCAGCACCGACCCCAACGACAAGTCCAAGCACCTCCCGGACTGGGACTTCATCAAGACATGGCAAGAGGTGCAGAAGCTCCCCGCCACCGGCAAGGTCCGCAACATTGGGGTCTCGAACTTCGGCATCAAGAACCTCGAGAAGCTCCTCAATGACCCCAGCACGAAGATCGTCCCCGCCGTCAACCAGATCGAGCTGCACCCCAACAACCCCTCCCCCAAGCTGGTGGCCTACAATACCTCCAAGGGCATTCACTCGACCGGGTACTCTTGTCTCGGGTCGACCAACTCGCCTCTGTACAAGGACCCGACGCTGCTGCAGCTTGCCGAGAAGAAGGGTAAGACCCCCCAGCAGTGTCTGCTGCAGTGGGGTATCCAGAAGGGGTGGAGTGTGATCCCGAAGTCGGTGAGCAAGGAGCGCATTGATGCGAACTTTGAGCTGGATGGATGGAACCTGACCGATGAGGAAGTCGCTCAGCTCGATAACTTGAAGGATCGGTTTAAGGTCTGCGGTGATAGCTGGCTTCCTATCAAGGTCTTCTTTGGTGATGATGAGTAGATTTTAATATTGTGATTATAACGGCCCCATGGCATTTAGAGTATAGATATCCCCGAATTTGAATTGTATATACAAAGTCATCCATAACCCCCCAATTAATCAACATCTTCTAGATAGCCAATTCAAGATATGCACCCGCTGTGTATCTTTGTATGTTAGGCTGATATCAACTGTTAAATAGGAGAATACTCACTATCTAAAGTGTCGTGGGGATTTTCTCGCTAAAATGCCATTTGTGAAATTGGCTGATTTGTCTGCAGTACCGCATCACACAAACAAAATTTCTGTTTCTCTATCAGATGATCAGTCTTCGATATTCTCGGCTGTGACTAGATTCATATCCTCACAACGACAGCGTCGAAAGAAAGAGCAGCGATATCAACGTTGACTATTTCAATTTACCTGGCGAAATGCAATAAGATAAAGACCTGAGGTAAATCTAGTACTCAAGTTCCTCCTAATCCAAGTTCATGACCTCTTTCTCTCGATCCGGATGCTCATGGTTGTTTATGTATCCGCAATGGATGAACAGCCAAGTTTCAAGACGCCAATGTAGTCAAAAAGATGATATGAGAAGAATTAGAACGAGGCTGATGCCTGCCAGGCGTCCCAGTGGGGGCGATCATAGCCTGAGTGGGATATATGTGGTTTTTTATACCAGGTGTTGATCCTCCTGGTGGATCAATCCCCACAGTGTTTCCAGGTATCGGCTAATTAGGACTATGTTCTTGTCCCGACTGTATAATGGGAAGTTATATTTTATACATCTAGTCACCGTAACCCCCCACCCCCCGTTGAGATAATTGGACACAAACTGAAGAAATATACATTAAAGCTAAGCGGTAAGGTAGCGACGGGGTCATGCTGAAAGAAGCGTGCTAAAGTCAATCACATGGATATTAGACTATGATATCAATCCAGCCTTCGCGAGGATTGCTTTCTGAATTCTAAAAAGTGAATTGCTTATGGGCTATGTATACCTCTAATCTGACATTCAGACTAGGTAGAAGAGTTGCTGCACCCGAAAGAGCAAAACAAATATCAAAAGCGATCCCCAAGGAAGGCAGAAGAGAATGATAGAAAGAAGCTGTGCAGATCATCTAAAACCGACATGGCAGGAATAGACAATTCCCTTACCGTACAGTCACTATTGACCTCTCATGGAGCCATTGCCCCTACTTAGTTCTTGTTGACATCGTCCATGTGGTCCATAACGGCGCACTTCCACTCATCGGTGCCGTAGTAGATGGTGTACTGATCGTTGGGAGACTCGCCCGTGGACAGCTTCTGACCATACTGCCAGAACAGATCGGCGGCGGTGCCCGAGCTCAGCGAGGTCTTTTGCCACTTCAGCTCGTCGGTGCAATGATTGCCCTTCATGCCATACTCCTCGAACAGGCATGGCTTGCCGGCAGCCTTGCAGGCCTTGGCGTGGTTCTCAACCCATCCATTGCCCCAGGCGTTGTCCTTGATACCCCCTGTAATATCAGGTCAGACTTCATTTCTTGGCTCATGTATACCATGGTAATCACTCACAGTCAGTGGTGTAAAGATGGAGCGTTCCGAAGTCAATGTCCGGGATAGCAAGGTTCTTCTCAAAGTCGTTTCCTTCGGTGGTGGAGTACGGGTACGACTGGTCCGAGCCAATGGTCAAGCCCATGCCCTCTAAAGAAACAGTTAGTCATATTCTACTGCATCCGCAACATACGTACCATCACCCAAGGCGACCATGTGGTTGGGATCCAGAGACTTGATGTAGGCACTGGTCTTGGTGGCCCAGCCGTGGATCACGTCAGGGCTGCATCCGTTGCAGCGAGGCTCATTGCCCAGCTCCCAAGCGAAGATGGCCGGAGAGTTCCTGTACCTCGAGACAACGGCCTTGATATAGGCCTGGTACACGCTCTGGATCTTTTCGTTGGTGAACCACTCAGTCTTGCTGCCGCCGTAGGCAGTGACATATGCGTTAAATCCGCCGTAGTCGTCCCAGCTGTTCACGAAAGGAATGATGAGCTTGACGCCGTGTTTTTCGGCGGCAGCAACCACATAGTCCAGACGCTGGAGACCGTCTTTGCCGGTGTTGATGGTGGAAGTGCCCTTGGCCTTGTCGTGGAGCTGGAAGTAGACCGTTCCGGGGCTGGGAGCGGTGTTTACATCGTTGAAGCCCCAGACACGAAGGATCTTCAATCCAGTTTGCTCCAAATGATCGAACACGGCGTCGATGTCCGCATCGTTCATTTGGAATGGGAGCCAGTAGGTGTTTGTGCCGGCGAAGTACTTGGTCTCGCCGTCAATCGAGAACTGCGTTCCATCCACCTTGGCGAAGGACCCGCTGCCTGTCGGGCGAGGGGCTGGCGAGGCGGACGACGAAGACGGCAGGGGAGTGGACTTCGACACTGTCGAAATTGACTTGTTGATGCCCGTGCTGACGGATGCGGTAATGGACACCGAAGGAGTGACAGACGGAGTGGGAGTGCTCGACACGGCGGCGGTCGTGGACGCGGCGCCTTGATTATGGGTTAGATCTCGTTTGTTCTTGGCACGGGCAAGTTAGTATTCTCTCACCAGGTACACACTGGCTAAACCACTCGTTCAGCTCCTCGCATGCCCATCCCGAAGGACACGCAGATGAGCCGGAGAAGGACTTGCCTCCACACTGGGCCCAAGGACCAGCCTGGGCCGACGCAGCTCCCACCACAGACAGGAGTGCGATAGACGAAAAGGAACGCATTGCGAGAAAAGAGCGAAAAGAAGTAAACGAATGAATGAAAGGATTTAAGGAAAGTTATCGTTTTGTGGAGCGGAAAGGCATGGACTCGAGGCCATCGCGAGCTGCTTTATAGTTTGCTCGGCCGATGCATCTGTCAAGCCGAGACTATCCACGACTCCTTGAAACCTTGAGAAATTAGGAAACGCTGTCATCCTCTCTGGAGTCCATCGGAGTTAGTATCAATTGACGCATTCAATGTTCTGCTTCAAGCTGTTTTGTCGAGTTTTTGTTCAGTAGAATCCACATGGCGGAGCAAGTTCCATGGGAGCGGGTGCCGAAGCGGACCCTTCTTCCTTGTCCGTTTAGGCAAGGATTGTCTTAGTTTGATACTCTTAGAGCTCTGAGAGGATCGATTAATTTATTCTGGGTCAGTTCCGTCCGGTCCCTGCGTCGCACATGTTAAACTAGTCAGTCGCTAGTTTTCTAAGCCGAAAGTATGTTTGGAGAGGGACGTCGAACAGGCAGACCCCAAGAATAGACAGGCGTTAACCCCATACCAGTCTAATGCACCTGGAACAAAGGTTAATCACAAGTCAAATCAACTATACGAAGGCCACGTTTCTAATCACGCACTTATAGAAAGCATCCCTCAAGAAATAAAAAGAAAGAATCATGTTCAAAGACAAAAACGGCACGGTATAGAGAACAACCTCATGCCACAACCGGCAAACGTCGCTCCCGAGGAAGCCGAGACGATGATTGGTACAGCGCCATGGACATGATATGAAATGGTCCCTGCGTTCATTATCCTGAAACACTTGCCTTGGTCTTTCCCTGCCCAAGAGACCGTTTCCTTTCGAAAAAGGAACTCAACACGACTATACAACGATTAGGGCTAGGAAAGAGATACAACCCTGAGAACTCACCTGTCTCAGAATCGTAGCCACCACCACACTTTCAACAGCCACGAAATGAAGGTAGTCCTACACGATACGCCACTGACTCAACTGAACCACACATTAGACACGGAAATGTAGAATGGTCGTTTTAGAACAAATGCTGTACCCGGGAATACCCCATTGGCAGGTCCTAAGAAGCCGAAAGACTGACCAAATCAAGAACTCACCATTAAGAGTCATGATATAGTCTATTTAGGGGTGAATATAAAATCGTACAGCGCACCTTCATTCTCAAAGCATTCTTTCAAACCAAACAAGTCCTGGAGACAGTCATTCTTTTCTACATCTATCAAGATGAAGTTCTTCATTCCCTGTATTGCCGCTATCTTTGCCACTGGAGTGCTGGCCGCTCCAACTCCCGACGCTTCTCTCGACGTTTCCCTGGACAAGAGGGCTGATCGCGGGCAATACACCGTCTCTGGTCTCGGAGCCCGCAAGAAGGCCATCATCCAAGCGGGCGGCAACTCCCTTGATCTCGCCATTGCCATGCTCGAAATGTAAGAAAACAAAATACACAATCCCGAAGTAGGCCGTTCGTTCTAACACGTAACGTACCAGTGAGGATATGAATACCGCCAACTACCCCTATGGCGACGGCAAGACCTACGACGCCGCCAACTTCGGTCTGTTTAAACAGAACTGGGGCTTGCTCCGCGAGTGCGCCCACCGCTACGGCTTCAAGGGGAAGTCGGAAGCCCAATGGAACGATGGAGCCGTCATGAAGTACGCTATTTTTCTGGAAATTTATTTCTTGACATGTTTTTCTTGGGACATTGACTGATACTTTAAAAGCTCGAACGTCTACGCCGACGTTGCGTCGCGCTGGGATTGCCAGAACTACTACGGTTACGATAAGTGGTTCGCTGGACACCGCAACGGTGCTTCTGGTCTTGCTAACCCCAACACTCCGGATATCCATAGTATGTTTTAATTATTCGATTGATATATTAATGACCCCTTGGAGCAGACGCTGATGAAATCAACTTATAGCCTACAAGTCCGCCGTCCAGTGGATCCAGCAGCAGATTGACAGCAACGAGAAGTACAAGTATGATGACACCCGCTTTTGGGTCAGCGTCGTGGCCATCTAAGTACATGTCTTGGTGAGATCTGCAGATTTCCGTGAACTGTGTTGGTTGCGATATTGACCTTGCTCTGTTGTATACTTTCTTCTCGTTGTAGCCCTTGTGCCGTTCTTTGGGGTATCATAGCATGTACTAGCTTGGGGAATTTATTCTTGATAGTCTTGTCTTTTTCCGACACTATGCCGTAGATTAATAATCGAAGTAAGAGTCTTTATAATCTATCAACTAGTAGTCCACTCCACAAGCCTAGTATCTACCGAATTAATATACGCTGCCATGGTATACGAAACAGCAAATCGGAAGTTAGGGGTTATAACAACTGCTCAGCACTAAGTCGGCACTAGCCCTAAGTCCATGCAAGTAACAAAGTGACCTTACTCACTAAGCTCCATAAACAAGATCAAGGATAACATGAGAATATATATCCTCATCAGCTCCCTGAATCCCTGCCCAATCGCAGCGTCTAGTCATGTCATAACCTGAACCCACATATGCATACTATACTAGCGACGATATAAGCATTTCGTGACCCCGCAACCATGAACGCAAGGGCTGCTATACGCTTCACCTTCACACCACTGAATGGGAGTAGGTCTGAGAGGTGCAGTGCGGGTCATATGTCGCCGGAGTTAGCCGAGTAAGGTGTGGAAGTTATTAAAGATGGAGTTACAGCCTTTTCTTGAAATATATTTGTGAGTGGATGTTGGCGAGGTCAGAGGTAGTTTTTGAGGTAGATTTGGGGCGGGTCACTATAGCTTACTCGCTGTGGAGTGTGGAATGCATATGTTGTTTATGGATTTTGTCCACAATATTTCCTTGGTAGTGATGATTGTTATAAGATAATCTGTACCAAGCACAATTGTCCTGCTAATCGTATACAGAGAGTAGAGTTTGGTATATATACATGAGTTTTATTGCCATTGATGTACATGTCTCAAGCAAATCCTGCATTTAGCGGTTTCCTATCGTTATCGTCGGAAGTTGCTAACAGCAGTATCATCCAAGTACCCTGTATAGGTTTCTGGCGTGCTGCATGGCTGTCAGAAGGCAGGGTCTCTATATAATGATATGGATTTGAACTCATTCATTGATTGAACGCCGTAGAAGGATACTTACTTCGTCTATCAGATAGTAAGTCTTTGATTCCCGTATTGCCCATACAATGAACGATATGTCGATTATCTTCTGAGCAAAGCAAAATATGTTCGCTAACAGAGGTCAGGCATGGCCATTCAATTCCTCGATATCAACACTGATGATTGATACTAAGCCAGATACGTTTCCGATGGCAATCGTGCCGTTGTAGTAGGCAGAGACCTTTGGTCGGTACTCAACTGGCAACCACAGAAACCTTTCTTGTCCGATGTATAGCCATTGGTCTCCCAATATCATATCTTTTCGTCGAGCTAGGGAGTTGGGCTCTTGAGCACCACTTGGACCAATACGCAATGTACCAAAGTCTCCTTCCAAGTAATTACCATCAGTTGCAAAGCGCAAATGACCAGTTCCGTTTCGGTAATGAGTCGAGTTACCATCAGAAGCATATACCAGTTCTCCGGTGTCTCTGTCCCATAAACGAATTGTTTGAGAAAGGGTCCCTGAAACAACAAATCTCCCGTTTGAAGAGATAGCTAGCTGATTAATTGCTCCGCAGTCCTGCAGTGTTTGAGAGAGTTTGTTCGTGGTTAAGTCCCAAATGCGGACCTTTGCGTCAATGGAGCCTGAGGCTATGAAGCTTTCATCAGGCGAAAATGCCACTGCTGTAATTTTGCTTTTGCATCCATCTAGCTCTCGCTGCAATGAGCCTGTGGTTGTATCCCACACCTGTAGCACATTACCAGAGCTCGAGGCAAGCTTTGTGCCACTTGGTGAGAATGCTATACACACCCAGTTTCCACCCCCATCTATGGAATAGAGTCGTTCTCCTGTTTTTATGTCCCATAGTGTAATTGTCCATTCTTCGTCAATTGACGCCAGCTGCTGACAATTGGGAGAAAATATGACACGATCAACCGCACTCGAATGGTCGTTCAGTGTCTGGTAAATCCCAAACGTATCCGTGCTCCATAGTTGAATAGCCGTGCTATCAGACCTCGGACGGAAAGCCACCAGGTGACTGTCTGGTGAAAAGGCGACTGTCTTTGATTTTCCTGAGTAATCATTCAGTATCTCTAGTGGCATGCCTGTTGCGAGGTTCCACAGTTGCAGTTTATAATCAGTGGAACCTGACGCTAGAAGCCTGCCATCTGGGGAGGTTATAGTCGCTGCGACTTCGTAGGAATGCTTTTGGAGAGCTTTAGGCACTGCAACCAGGTTTGTGTCCCAAACCCGTATGGTACCATCAGCAGAGCATGACACTAGCTGGTGACCATTTGGTGAGAAGGTTACCCCGAATATTTCGCGAGCATGGCCCTTGAATGTCTGAATTGGACTGTCCATGCTCTTGTCCCATAATTGGAGATTCTGTCCACCAGCAGTTGCCATCTTTCCATCGGGCGAAAATTCCAAAGACGAAATTCGGCCAGCAGTTAAAACTTTTCTCGAATTGCCTGTGGCCGCATCCCATGACCGAATTGTTCCGTCCCTAGAGCCCGAGACCACGAGCTCGTTGTTCGGTGAAAATCTCACTGCTGTGACGAAGTCGTCGTGCTCTGAGGTCCACAGCAAAGCTCCTATCTCTATATCCCAAACCCTGACCGTATAATCCCAAGAGCCAGATACTATCAGCTTGCCATTTGGTGAAATTGCCACTGCTTGAACAAAATTTTCGTGGTCCTTCAGGGTTTGTACTACTGAACAAGTAGCTAGATCCCAGATTTTGACTGTATTGTCGTTGGACCCCGACACTAGTCGCTTACCATCTGGTGAGAAAACGAGGGCTTTCACTGTAGAAGTGTGGTCTGCCATTGTCTTCTGCAGTACACCTATGGCAATATCCCACAACTGAATATCTTCGCCAGAGCTGGTTGCTACCAACTTATTATCCATTGAAAATGCGACAGTTGAGACATCATAATCGTGCTCCAAGGTGTGGAGTAAAAGCCCTGTGGTTGGATCCCAAAGTTTCACTGTGTAATCGTTAGAACCAGAGGCTATCAGTCTACCATCTGGCGAGAATGCAACCACATTCACGTCCTTGCTATGTTCCAGAGTTAGAAGTTGTGAATCCCAGTGTACTTCCACTCTAGGCAACGTAACAAAGCGCCTAGATATGTCACCATGAAAAGCGTTCCTCACAATAGACTTTTCTGGCGCAAACATCA
This sequence comes from Aspergillus nomiae NRRL 13137, assembly GCF_001204775.2. Lineage (NCBI taxonomy): Eukaryota > Fungi > Ascomycota > Eurotiomycetes > Eurotiales > Aspergillaceae > Aspergillus > Aspergillus nomiae. The sequence continues at coordinate 25,984 of NW_015378374.1, forward strand.
GGGCAGCAGAGTAGAATTGAAGGGGTGCAGTGTTGGCAATCCATATATTCTTTAAAATGAAGCGATTAGCGTCGTAAAGGAACGCTGATACTATTGGACTGGAATCAGGCTTGAAGCAGGTCAGTGTAAACTCAGAAGGCGAGTCATTCCGATGGTATGAGAATGTTAAACATACCTGCACCGAGGTTTGTAATGTCCTGATAGCGCTCACAGTCTCTGAGGCCAACCCCAGGATACTCATTGCTTCCAACCAGTGGAGGAAATGCGTTTCCAGAAAGGTGTGGATATTGTCTTGATCTTTAATCCTATAGCTTCCGCACTCTAAATGATGTATCCAGTAACGACATGAGTACTGAAGTTCTGCTGAAATATGGTCCCGAATAATTTCGTCACTTATCTCATCCCGCAATGTTCCGTCATTTGGCAATTGACAAATATTCCTTGACAGCCCGCCCTTTGCTCTAGTCATCACACTAATGCATCTGAGCAATGTCTCCTTATGCGTCTGCTTCTCATCAATCCAGAACTCAGTCTTTGTACGGATTTTGGGATGAAGGAGAAAATCCCGAAATGATTGATGAAATATCTGTATAGGACTATCTTTGTCATCAGGGATACTCAAAACCGAATGTAGATAGTCCAATCTCCGATTGACATCACTGGACGAGATTTCTAGGAGGCTTGCTAGGGATGTGGGTGAAAGCGGATTAGCAAGAATGATGATTGTGCCAACAATCACTCGATATTCAGAAATCAGCTGATCTCTCTCGTCTTCATCTTCGTCTTCGTCTCCACTACGGAGAATTTGCTCAAAGACCGGAATATAAGTATGCTCAAGTTTCGATATATGACTTGTAGCTGTGCTCGACTGAGTTCCTGATCCTAGAACAAGGGCCAGGCGCTTCTCTGGGTCCCATTTCCTATCTGCGATAAAGCGACACATGGTAGCGGCTGAAATGAATAACGGACTCGCAACGTTGACCAAGTTCTGAATAGTCTGCTCTCCAGGCCATTCTTGCGGAAGCGAGTGTTTTCGCCTTATCTCTTCAAATCTATCGGATATGAAGAGCAGTATATCGTGCTTAATGGAAGACTCCACAATCTGGTGGATGCTGAAATCACGATGAGCGTCCGTTGAAACATTATCAAATCCCTGGCGGATTGGCAGCTCTGGGCGGCTGGTCAGGAAAACCCGGATCGAGACCGAGCTAGACGGTGGCACCATGGGTAAAAGGCGAAGTAGAAGCTCAATATCATTCTCGGATTGACATTCATCCAGCGCGTCAATCACTATTACCAGGACTGAAACTTGCGCTCGGTCATCTTGAATACTTGATAGCGGCTCAAGCAGCAACCTGTTGAACTGCTCTACGAGAGATTTCGTTGATATGGAAGGATCTCTCTGGATTGCCCGTCGGATGCTGGGTATGAGTCGAGGTTCATGAATAACCAATTGTCGTACTATGGTCGGAAACAGCTTTTCAGCTGTCCCACAGTCCGTCTTTCCTCTCTTAAAGAAGAAACTTGCCCCCAGAAGGCCTTCTTCCTGGAGCAGTCTGCAAACAGTACGTGAAACAGTAGATTTGCCTGTTCCTGCCATTCCATTTAACCAAAAGATACGCTCGCTCTGGGAGAGGTGTGACCATTCTGTTATATGTTTCAACAGATCTGTTCTAGTCCCTGGGAGACACTCAACCTCATGTTGATTTTTGTACGAGTCAAAAGCAGCGCCGTCAGCCATAGTTAATTGGCAGAGCTCCATCTCTCGACTGATATCTTGGATCCCACTTAGCACATTGTCAATTTGACGAAGGATATCCTCGGCCTGTTCTTGGCAGGATATTCGTTGATCAATCGAGACCCATTTCTCCAACTGCGCCTCCTCCTCGCCGATAGCGACCCTGAGTGCACTCAGTGGCTGATCAGTAAGGTCTGTCACACTAAGGACAAATTTTCTCCCAACCCCTGATTGCTGTGTTGAAATAACCTTGGCTGAATAACGTAAGATTGCAGTATATACGCGGATGATAGCACTCCGGAGCATGTCTTTCATCCTGGGGTTGCTGCTCCGGCCTGAGCACTCAATCTCTAGAAAGGCGCATCGACTCAGTACGTCGGTGAGAAACCCCGACGCTTGAAAAATTGAAGCTTGCAAATCTTGATGATTCTGGACCATCTGTTTTCCATCAGCTAATCTTGTGTAAGTATCATCATGGACCGACCTCACGTACACTTAATCCCACCGATACTAATCGCCAGACCCTGTCCGCATACCCTGTGGGGTCAAAAGCAGCGACAGCACCGATAATATCACTGAAGGATAGTGTGGCACTGACTATTTTGAGAGCAGAATCTCGGATGTTGATGTCCTCTCCACTTGACCTTTTGATCTTCAATCCCCTTCTTTGATGCTCATCGTACTGCTTCTTTGTTGTCTCGATAACCGAGTTTACTATTTCCACCATCTGAGACGCGCGGTTTGCATGATTACCCCCGTTTGACTCATGTAGCAGCTTCAGCCTTCGTTGGTCCTCAGGATCCAGATTGGCATAGGCGGCCTTCCATAGATACTGTCGGTCTGACTGGGCCGAATCTGAACTTTCTGTTGTATCGTTTCCCCGTTGATCCTGGGAACTGTTCTCCGGTTCTTCAATTGTTGGATAGGCGCCTGCGCCCGACGCATCAGTATTAGGTGATACGCCATTCCTATTTACTCGGTCTTGGCCTGGACCTTCAGTTTTCTTCTCTGACTTCTTGTGGCGGTCCCTCCTGAAGAGCTGTTTAATATGGAATCCCATTGTGTCTGGAATTCCTGGTGAGCCATCGGTATAGGGAGGAGGGCATGAGATCGGGGGGTGAGATAGGCGCCAGCTCATCGGCCATTAAGTATCGGTCCATCGTCCAACCAGAACACATCATAAGCGCCAGACAATTAATTGTGGGTGTACGCTGATAGGCTTAACCCAAAGTAGGAGCTCAGGATGCAGTGCGATGATTAGTGCGCAGCCTAGTCTCATGGTGCTTGCTTTTTCTTTCTTGGCATCTGGAGATTTTGGCGTTGGGATGCTTTCGTCTGGTATCGATCTTCGATTGAGAGCATGGCTTGCAAAGAGAGGCTGGACTAAAGGTATCTGTGCGAAGTTGTACCTGTGCAGTTAGCATAAGCATTGAATATATTCTGTATGTTGTATTCGGGGTTTCCTAGCTTTCTGACAGCTCTTGCATTAAATGACCGGGGAAGAGGATTCCGGGATGGATACCTTCTCTACTACCGAGCCTGATAGCATCTGCCGCCATTCGCATTCTTTATTTCATTTCTTTCTCTTGTTAGATTTATTTTTTGGTTTCTTTTATGCATAATCAAGTAAATAAAATATGGCCTTATACATACCTTTCCAGACGATACCAAGATGGTCGAGAGGTTTATCTCTCGAGTATGCTCTGTAGTACGTTAAATTAACACGCGAGTTCCAACTATGGGATAAAGGCAATCTATTATATCTATTATCAGATCATCAGCATATTATACAAACTCTAGGATGGACCATAAAATTGCCAAGGACTTTGAATAGAGTTATTGTTCGAGCGGTAACTCTATGTACGTTTGTCTCAGAGAACCGTGGAATCCCGACAATAGGAACCGTGGCGTGGTGTCCAACCATAATCTAAAACATTTATTATCAACGATGGGTTTCGGTTTATGGAGCATTGCCAACGTCCCAAAAGACTACGCCACTCGCAATAGGATGGAATGAACTCTACTAACCTTATGATATGACATATAACACTTTCAGGTCGAGAGCCATTATGGTATTGATTATTGATTCCAGTGGTTGACTCTAAAGATGTAGCCGTGTGAATTACTCGATTGTGGGTTTGCTATTCGCTCTATAGCGCTGTATTTACAGGAGAAATAGGAAGTGCGTATGTACATATAAATACACCTTCAACTTGAAGGCGAGGTTATCTTAACGGAAAAAGAATGCTGTACACGACGGCATGCACTAGACATGCAATTAATGCACTGAGAAATAAGTAAAAATGATAAAAGAAAAGAAAAGAGAGAGGCTCTATCTAGTGTTTTCAGTACAATATATGAACTTATAGATGTATAAGAATGAAAGACAAGAAGAGAAATGGTAGAACCGACTTTCGGTTCAAAGTAGAAAGAATGAATACAAAATCAATTAAAAGGAGACGATAGTAGAAGGTAGGGAAAACAAGATACAAACTGAATATTTGTCTTTGAGGGCAGTAACAAGGTATCTCACAAGAAATATCTCACCGATATTCGTGATAGTTTATACCGGTCTCGAATAAAGACTCAAAGCGAGAGGTGTATGTATACCTACCCGGATGCTCTCTTTCCCTTCGGGACTCGGGCCAGCCAGTAAATGAAAACTGCCGCGCCAACATTAAACACGATGTACACCCACATCAGACCGAAATTCCGCCAGGCTTCGTCATACTTGCTCACTATCGAAGCAAGGAACGTATCAGTTTTGCTGATCGTACAGAAGGCACAGTCAGCTGTGGCTTCCGGGTCCTGCAGATATCCCTGGGCCTCCTGGATATATGCTGCCATATATTGCTGGCAGGTTTGATTTGCTGGGGGGTCAAAGTGGAGAAGCTCAACAGCCTCGCACTGAACATCGGTTCCAGACAGACCAGTAGACAACATCGCAGAGACCAAATAGGTGAATGGTGATACACGATACATGAAGATCCAGAATCCAGGCATATTGTCTGGGGTTGCTAGGACACCACAGAAAATAAGGCAGAGGGAGAAGAGCAAAGTAGCAATATTACCACCCGTCTCAGCCAGCTCTATACCTGCGATAACCATATGGGCAAAGGTAGAAGTGAAGAGTAGGAATACCCAGATAAGTAGAAACATAAGACCTCCACGTTCAGTCACTGCGTCGGTAGGCTTCGCGTTATTATATAGCCCGATCGGGTAGTACCAGCAGAAGAACATCAGCGCTGCCATTAGAGTATTCCAAGGCAATTCAACAAGGATATTAGCTGTCATAAAGGCTTGCCAGGAATATGTTTTCGATGGACGTTCACGAACTTCATACAGCGACCGTTGTGTGACGAAATGAGGCATAATCTGTTGCACTAAATTTCCGAAGATTGTCATCAACATAAATACGCTGAACATCTGATTCTGCATCCCTTGAATTGAATTCTTGGCATGGAAAAATGAGAATCCGATATAAATGGACGTCAGGACAGAAAGGGCAGTTTTAGACCAGATATAGCTTGGTGTGCGGTAATATTGGGCAAAGACACGGATCAGACATTCCCATAACTGAATATAGAATGGTGCCGCATATTCCCTAAAGGCCTCTGGGTCGGAGTTATCCTCTGGCTTCACAGATAGGGTTGACTTCAACTCGGCAAGATGTTCCTTAACCTTCGCATGCTCGGGGCTTTCGCGCCACACCTTCGGCCAGTCTATATCACTATGAGATCCTGGAGCTGCTCCAATCACATCCAGCATCCACTCGGCTGGGTTCTCTCCAGGAGATAAGCGCTGTGCACCATTGCGTTCAAAGTAGTTTGAAAGGGTAGTAGAGTTTTCGCCAATCTCACCAAAGTAGATTGTCTTTCCACCTTTCGCCAAGAAAAGAAGGCGATCAAAACGCTGAAACAACATGGCAGATGGCTGATGAATAGTACAAAGGATTGCCTGGCCGTGTTGGGTCAAAGTATCGATCAAATCCAGGATTGACCAGGAGGTTTGACTGTCAAGACCTGAAGTAGGTTCATCCAAAAACAACAAAAGCTGGGGTTTTGCAGCAAGTTCAACTCCAATGGTCAAACGCTTACGCTGTTCGACATTCAAACCTTCTCCAGGCACTCCAACAACTGCATCAGCATAAGCCTCCATACCAAGAAGTCTGATAACTTCCTCAACGTAGTCAAGTTTCTCCTGGTGGCTGACGTGCGCTGGCTGACGCAATATTGCGCTAAATCTGAGGGCTTCACGAACAGTAGATGTAGACAAGTGAAGATCCTGCTGCTGCACGTATCCTGTTTTGCGCTGGAAGGATTGGTCGCGAGGGCGTCCATCCACAAGCATCTCGCCAGTAATAACTCCCATGGTAACGCGTGTAGCGAGCACATCCAATAACGTTGTTTTACCTGCTCCAGAGACTCCCATCAAGGCGGTACAGGTACCAGGCTTAACCCAACCGTCAACGTGGTCCAGAATTCTCCTGGGTTGCCCCTTAATCTTAATATCGTAACAGACATCCTTCCATTGGAAGATTGCGGTTTGTCTTTGGATTCCCGCTGAAGCTTGAGGAGCAGATTCGTCGGTTTTCGGTGCACCACCCGCCTCGGGCGACTCTAGATCGGTCTTATCCAGGGGTGTTTTCGGTCCATGCCCACGTCGAAATAAGAGCACTTCACCTTTTGATTTCTGCTCTGAGATATATTCCGTGGACGCAAGATACGTGAAAGCAAAGAACACTAGGAAGCCGATCATAATACCCAAGTTTCTCCACAAATGCCCTTTGACATACCGAAAGCTCTGTTCAAGGTAGACTGTCCCTTGCACTATAGTAGAGCCAGTCTCTGCTCCAACTGTAGAGCAAATACGATTCTCCATCGGCATACTGTCGTACACTCCTTTAGATGGGATAATTTGAGAGCATTCGAAGTGACGGCCGTGGAACTCATTTACCATGAAGCTTTCAAAGGCGTAGGATATGGGATTAATGTAGTTCATCCAACGGGACCAGCCGAGCATATTTCTGGTAGGAATAACAAAACCTGTATAGATCACCATACCCAGGATCAAGATTGCCGCAGGGACAAGTGCTTGGGACAGAGAGCGAGACGTCGCTGCAATCGTTCGGAAGATCATTGACATGGTGTAGGTGGTGACCACGGAAAAGAGCCAGAATGTCCACCAAGCTCCTGCATCGCGCCGTAGGTTGGTCATAAAGTACAACGGAAGATTGAAAGTGATTGAGTTAATAATTTTGTAAGGTGTGTCGCACAGCATAGACGCAACAGCCTCTGCAAACGGATGGTAGAAGGCATAGCGAGCTTGCTTTTCCACAATCGGCCTTTGGGCGTACAGAGTCAGAATTTCCAAGGCACTGGAGAACGCATTTAGAAGCACTGCGTAGAACAGTAAAGCTCCTCGAGAGTAAAAGCTGGCGGAATTATCCTGGAGATTGAAGAAAACTGAAGCAACAATTAAGGCTATAATGAAGTTGCCAATTAAAGCGGTTACCGTTAAACTGGAATCACCTCGGAGGCGCTGGAAACCACGGACGACACAAAGAGAGATCTGCTGCCATACCGAGATCGTGTAAGGGGATTTGACGCGTTGATGCTTTGCCTGCATAGCTTTGCGAGCATCAATAAATGATTGATAGGAGGCGCCACCAATTGGGTACTGTTTCTCGAACTCATCGATTTCCAGAATCAGTTTTGCCCGAGCATCGCTTTGTTTCCATGCAGCGGCAAACTCATCTGGAGTGCGAGGCACGCGGTTTTCAAACCCGGGGCGGACCTTTCTTTCCGAAGGGCTGGTAAGAGATGTTAAGAAATCAGCTGTTGTCTGCCGATCGGGGCACTCAAATCCCATATCCACAAAAAACTGCTTAGCCTCCGTCGTTCGGCCAAAATAGATTTGCCTTCCCTCATAGAGCACCGTCACCTTATCAAAGACGTCATATGCGCTTTGCGATGCCTGATAAATAGCCACGCAGGCAGCAGTGCCAGCGTATTTGCTCATCAAGGCTAGATTCTTACAGAATTCCAAAGCATTGGCACTGTCAAGACCTCTAGTACTGTTATCCCAGCACTGAAGCGGTGCCTGGCTCAATGTAGCTTCTGCAATACTGACACGCTTTCGCTCCCCACCGCTGACTCCTCGGACATAATCGTTGCCGACACGGGTGTTGATCGTATGGGATAGCCCCAGCATTGTCATTACCACATCTCTCATATGCTCGGCGTACTGTTGTCGGCTAACACCCTCCAAGCGATTTCTAGGAGCTCTGGCAAGGGCTGCAAACTTCAGAGTATCGCCAACAGAAAGCTGTGGGAAATGAACATCAGTCTCGGCTGAGTAAATCGCTTCACCCTTGAACGCATGGTGCATCAATTTCGCAGGTATGCCTAAGCGTCGCATTAGTATCCACAAACAAGAGGGTAGGTTGGTGGGTGTGGGGAGCTGGAGAAGGAAAATGTGTATGCATACCTTGATAGTTGAGTGTCGAGTCATCTGACATCTGAATACCGTTCATTTCCCCAGAAATCGTCTTGAGAAATGTAGAACATCCACTTCCCGGTCTTCCTAACACCACCAACATCTCACCACTTTTCACCAGGCCATCGAATTCGCGAAGGATCTGGATCTTTTGCATTTTGATTCCCATCAACTTGCGGGCAATAGTACCTATCTCTAGGAGCGAGTTCAACACATCCTTTTGATAGTCTGTTGGAGATCCGAATCCATGAACGTTTAGATTCTTGAAGGCAACACCGGCTGTTCGGTCTGGATACTGCTCAGGGTCTCTAGAGCGAATGGCAAGCAGCATCTTAAGCCAGTCTCTTGGCTTGAAATTTGGACTATCAGGGTTGACAGTTGACTCGGGGTCGTTCACAAAGAACGGGTTTTCAATGGCCCCTTTCGCAGAGATTCGAGTCGATTGCCGGGTGAGTCGTCGAGCTAAATCACCCACCCGAGCCTCCATCTTTTCTTCGTTATCCTCCTGCAGTGTCAAGGCATCCTCGCTTTTGTCTCGATCGCCGTACTGAGTGGCTGAAGTTGATGGAGCATCGTCATCTGTATCGCCATGGCTCCGCTGAGGGTTGTTATGACTAACCACAGACTGCTGCTGGGGAACGTTTGGATTGACTGCCCCTAAGAAGGACATTTTGAATTGACTAGCCTCCACCTTCAGACTGCTCCTCCCATTGACGATGCAGACCGAAGATCAGCTGGTAATGTTACCTTGGCGTCACCGATGAAGCACGAAAAGTGCGACAAGTGGGGACCAAAGCTTTACGTTAATCAACTCAATGAAAAACTAGAGGCCTTGCTTGAAAAGACTTAAATTAGATCGTCTAGCTAAGGATACAACTGCCACAGGGACAAGTAGATGATTATATAGGACTCCATTCTAATCGTCTACGCGCAGGCAACCGGCGAGAAGGGTCCACATCCAAGGGGCAAAAATAATGATAAACGATGCGGATGAACACTCCGCTGCACAGTGAACGTCCGGGGTCCGAGCAATGCCTTATCGGAAAATGGCTGTCCTGATGTGTCGAGCCCTACCCTCCAGCGCTAGCAATTATGTGATCTGGAAGAGTTTTATGGTTTTGACTCCCGATTTCCGAGCCAACCACATTACCGGACGGGGCATGCTGACGGTATATATATTGCCTCTAGGGATCGAAAACGTGGGGTCTCCACCTGGCCGCAGCCTGGAGTTGATAAGGGGATGGATATCAAACAACCGATCCCATGTCTTCGGAGGTGAACGGGGAGTCAGTGGCCGAGCCACGCCTGAGGCTTGATCTGTATCAATACCGTGTAACTTACAGTACAAAACGAACATCCGTCATCCGGGGATGCCAAGACATGAAAAGGATTTAGTCTCAGCAACGACCCAGCCATAGGCTCCTGCAACATTATTCCTCGGCTGGAGGATTTCCCGAATAAGCCCTGCCCTGTGGCTCAAGATCGACAGTGGTTACTCCGTTCCAGACCAAAGAGACCATGATGCCCCACGACAAGTCCTTGGAGTCTGTCTCCATCCCATCTATTTCACCTTTTCTTAACATCATCACATAGCACTTGTCGACTTCCCCATCATAGAATAATGGGTCGCAGCAGCCAGCAAGTGGATTCTCATCGACATATACCTCATGATCCCATGAGCAAGACACATGCACAGGAAGATATAGGGGTTGCGAAACAGGAGCCTCCAAGATACAAAGTGCGCGGTCCGGTTCATCCAACCACAACACGTTACTGATGACCCCCCAGGTTTGCAATGCATGCCGTCGCAAGAAGCAGAGTGGCGACCTCGGCGCAATGCTCAGATGCTCTATATGCCGAGAACGACGAGCTGCTGGTACGCGCAATGAGGAGAGATATAGAGCAGATATGAGAAGGTACTGTAGAACTGAAGCATCAATATTTCGTATTTACAGGGCAAAAGTCTTACATGCTAAGTGAAGACGTGTGATGATCAACCGACTGGAAACGAACATCGAACGGATGGAATCTCGATTACATGAAATGGGGCTTAGACTGAGCGAGAGCAGCACAAGTACTACTCAAGAATTTCTTTGCTCAAATGCTCCTGTGTTAGAACACTCCGATAAGAATACCGCAAGTGACCCGAATTTTGCAAACTTTTGCGCTGGCCCGGAGCCAAACCGCGTGAGCACTACTAGCAGTGCTGATGCTATTCCAGGCATAGTATTCTCATCCCAACAAGTAGAGAATTGGCCGCCGTGTCTTGCATCTTTTTCGATTCCGCGGTCGTTGGTCGACGCCCCACTTTCGAGAGGTCAGATTCCGTATACTTAATGATCTTATCTACTAGTAAGATCTATGTGAGCTAATACGATTCTAGGCTTCTCGGCTCTCTCTCAAAAAGGGATAGAGTGGATATCTCAGAAAGCTGGAAATGTATCGTTAGGGAATCTCTCTTCATTCCTGTCGGCGAACGATCTTGATGAAAATCCAGGCAATAGTCCTCTCGGCGGCCCATTTCCGTGCCGAGTGTTTTGCTCACTGCCAACAAAAGAGGAGACTGTCTCTCTTGTACAAGAATTTATCGAGGATTTCAATATGCTGTTCCCAATTTTCCAGCGGTCTGAGCTGCTATCCCTCTTCAATCAGAAAAGCTTGGACATGAGAGTTCAAACACCGAGTCAATGGGCCTGCATCAATGCAGTACTAGCAACGGCATGTATGATCCGCCCTCGAGACGAAGGGTCTGGGCCAGATCATCATCAGAAAAGCTGGCTGTTCATCCAAAACGCATTAGAAGTTGTGAATGAGCTCTGTCTTGGCCCCCCAAACCTGTTGGGCCTCCAAGCGCTTCTACTGTTGGTATTACTCGACACTCACATATGTTTAGGTGCATGGCCCGAGCTAACTTTTCGTATAGGTTACTTTTTTTATAGGAACGTCGGCTGAACATCCTTGTGGTTTTTTGCTCTCCGCTGCTATTCGCATGTGTCACGAACTTGGCCTGGGCAAGACAGAAGATGGCTCTCCTTTGTGTATGCAAGAGATCCACCACAGGCGGACAGTATTTTGGATCGCTTACTGCTTAGATCGAGAGTATGGCTATTATGACTGACATTCTACTCCATAAGGTCTGGACTAATTCTAAGCAGGTTATCCCTTCGGTTCTGTGAACCGCCAGCGCAAAGCGATGAAGACTTCAGTGCGAGCTTACCCATGGAAGCACCAACTGACAGCAAATATACTATACCAACCAGCGATCTCTCTGGAAGTTTCAATGCGTTCCGGTCATGTTGCCAGCTTGCCATGATCAAGGGGCAGCTTTATAAGGACCTTTACTCCCCCGCTGCGGAGGATAGGCCCCTGAGCCAGATCATCGCTTCGGTCGGGGTGCTAGACGAGAAGCTCCAGGAGTGGAAACGAAGCATTCCACCTGAATATCAGCCGGAAAATGGCGGACCCGATCGCCCCCGGTCAACAATGTCGCCAGTATTACTCCTGCTACATTATTCATACTTTCACTGCATGATTGCAGTTCACCGTCGTGTTGCCGCCGGGGGACTAAGCATCGGGACGGATCTTCTGGAGAAGAATGACTTTACGAGCTCGCCCGCCTCGTTATCCAATCCTAGGGTATTGTTGTCTACGTCGCTCTGCTCAAAAGCCGCCAGAGCATCTATCAACCTTACAAACTATTTGTCGCAGGAGAATATACCTTTTTTCGGGTCAGTGTCACTGGGCACTTCGCTCTGAAAGCTGCTAACGTTTCCTGCAGGTCTTTGGTCTATTACCCAGTGGTTGCATCAATAGCGCTTTCATGGAGCATAATACGTAACCCTCAAGATGCTTATCGAGGATATAATTTGAAACTCATCAGCCGGATGGAGGACTATCTGGCCTCTCAAGCTTTCTGCAAAGCCTTTGAGGGGATACGGCGCCTTGTGAAACAGTGCGCTGAATACCGCTCTATTGCGGAAGCTGCGGTGAAGGCCACAATGTAGCTATGCTATGTCGCCAGCGTGACTCGATCAGACACCATTACGAACTGCTGCCCATACCACCACCCATCTCTCACGGCGTTATTGTGATGGAAATGTTTAATGAATATACCCAGTGCAGGAGAATATCAATGGAGATAATCCTCGTGAAACCAAACCATGCAAGCTCTAACACGATCATTATTGCAGTTTATGCCGGTAAATTTA
>NW_015378375.1:0-38414 GCF_001204775.2 Aspergillus nomiae NRRL 13137
TAATAGAAGGATGAAACTACGACAGCTTAGTGGAAGGGAAAAGTGGGGGAGTTTAGGAACTTTCCGCCTAAGCGAAAGGAGAGAAGAGAGAAAAGTGAAAATTAGAATAAAATAAAATAAGGTAGTAAGTACCCCAATAGGAAGGAAATAGAGAAAAATAAGGAGAAAATAGAAGCATTCCAAGACACTTCGAGAAGCGAGGATAGTCCAAGGAGCATCGTGAAAGGACTATAGCCTCAACCTCCCAACTTCGAACACATCTGTCTCATGCCCCATTTGGGAATAACAAGGCGTCACTGACCTTTTCAAAGATCTACCCACGAATAGTCCCGTGTCAGATTCTGTTTGAGTACCTTGCTACTACCACAGCACAAATTCGCAGTCCCACTGGGATCAAGGGGCGATACCGACTTACTAGGGACGTGAATCATTAGTTCTGTACACCGTCTACTATATACAAAAGAGCTACGCTGCTTAGCGTCGTCTCGTTTCTGGACCAAAATAGTAACCAGCATCATCTTTCGAAAGCGGAGGACGGAGTTAAACCGGTTTCATACTCCATCTTCGCCACTGAAAGGAGTGGGGATTGACAGATCGAACAGTCTTGCATCCTACTTTCGGACAACTTGCCGACGGGCTCACTCGGAGATATAGTCGTCGACACGGTTTCCATTACCTTAATTTCCTCTCTCGGGAAAAGGGGGAAACCCCGTGGGACGAGTACCTCATCGTCCATGAACGGAGGAACTGGGGAATGATGGCCCGGCTAATATGTAAGGGAAGGATTGAAACCGGTGGTTTCATTCTCAACGACTCCTATTCGGGAAATACTGTCGCTCATCAGGGCTACGATGGACTTGGCATGCAGGATTTCACGAGGAAGACCAGTCACAATGATATATAGAATACTGTCTTTTATAGGTCATGCCCGCCATGTGGCGATCAATCTGTTAGCTTCTCGCTTTGATCGTCCGCGATGATTTAGGTTTGCCGATGCAGTGCCACTCCTTTGAAGGCACCTTAGTGTTTGCTAGTGGAGTCGAAGGTCGTAGAGAGGAAAGAAGGCAAAGAAAAACGGACAGACCTCATAAAGACGGTCTCCGGGAGTACCAGAGATTTCAAGTGACTGACTGCTAGTCGTTCGTTCACCACCAGCATCGGGTTCGGAGTCACAGCAATGGCCGGCGATTCAAAGGGCCCAACAGTGATCGCAGTCGCGGTCACTTTTGCAGTCTGGACTTTCATCATCATGTGTCTTCGGCTCTTCTCTCGTGTCTTTGTTCTACAGAAGATGGGACTCGACGACTGTGAGTACAGCTTGACTGATGAGAAATGGAAGACCATAACTAAACACCCCTAGGTCTGATTGTTTGTGCTTGTGTAAGGAGATCGAGCCCGAGATATTGATTGCTGTCGCTCACATAACCAGCTGACTTCATGGGCCTTTTCTGCCGTCACGGTCGTGTGTGAGTATACGCCAGTTCCGAGACATCGACGACGCTAACCGGACTATGTAGCGGTGAAGTATGGGTTGGGTTCGCATATCGGGGACGTCGATCCGAACAAAATGGAGACTTACGCCATGGTATATTTTGCAACCGCTGGATGATTTTGATTATGTCCTCTGACTGTTTGCCAGGTGGTTTGGATCAGCTCGATGTGTTACTTGGCCACATTGGGCTTCGTCAAGTCGTCCGTTTGTCTGTTCTATACTCGTCTCGGCGATCGGCTTCTGACCCGGCTCTCGATGTGTATGTTAGGCGTGATCGTCGCACAGGCTTCGTCGTTTGTGTTGGTGGCAGCATTTCAGTGCCGACCTATTGAGAAGGCGTGGAAAAGCACGCTCCCAGGGACGTGCGTGAACATCAACGTGTTCTACCTTGCCAACGCGGCCCTGAATATTTTAACCGACATCATGACATATACGCTGCCCCTTCCAGTGATATTCAAGCTTCAGGTGCCGGTCAAGCAGAAGGTTGCATTGGGGTTCATCCTTTGCATTGGGTTGTTGTAAGTCCCGGAATCGGTATACAATACATCGTTAATAGGCCCTGACATTATGACTCTTCAATTTTCAGTGCCTGCGTCTCGTCAATCATTCGCATTACGTATATTCCTGCCATGCTGTCCGATCCAGATGCCACATGGGTGATTGCCGAGGCAATGTATTGGTCCGTGATCGAGATCAATGTCGGTATCTTCGCCTCCTCCATCCCTTCGTTCAAGGCGATTGCCTCCCGCTTCATCCCGAGACTTATCGGAGAGTATTCTCGCGATAAAGGGTACAGTGGTTGGTCCAGCAGCAACGATGGGAAGAAGTTCTCCGGCTTTTCCAAAGTCCCAGAGCAGAACATTGGCCTGGACTCCATGGATCCTCGACACCCGGATGGGGATAACGCGATTGGCACGCAGATCGGGTACGGGGGGACACAGAGTCAGGAACGAATTATCCCTCACGGCAAGATCTATGCACATACAGAGATCGAGACGAATGTGGAGGTCAGTCGAGACCTGTCATGTCGTACGCTCTCCCATTCCCCTTGAAGGGATTCGCAATATTACCCACTTCCAGCGGTTTTATTTTCCATGGTGATGTCCTTCGACCCTTTCATATCATTCTAATTTCTGCGAATCATCGCTCCTTTGATTCCCTAAGGCTTGTGTATTAAATTCTAGACTCTCTTTCACTTTCATTTTCCTTCTATCCAATTCCTTTTTATTCTTGGCTTTTATATGGGGGGCATAGCGATCGAATTTAGATTAACGATGAATGAAAATATCGAGTAATTTTTGCATGACTACTTTAATCGCACAAAAGAAAAAATAAAAATAAAATAAAATAAAAAATAAACCTATTGAAAAAAGTGAAGTCTATGACAGATCAGGTGCTGACAGAAGAAATCGATCGGGATTTCCGACGTCGGGACTCCCGAGAAGCAACAACAGCATCAGTCTTTCTCACTGCCGGGATTTCGGCAAATATCCCTCCAACCAGGTTGTATATTGGGATGCTCAGATTCCTTGCGATTTTGATGCCTTAGGGTAAACAACTAAGCGGCCCATTGAACAGTTTGACTGGCCTCCAGGTTTGAACTAGTCTTGGTGCGCTCTGTCCAGTATACACTAAAGACGCGGAGGACAGCAGTGCCTATTCTCGTTTACCAGGAGAGGATCACACTGGATCAGAGATATAACTAATCGCTGCCCCTTTCTCCTCGGGGTGGCTGAACGCAATGGGCCCGGCTATACTCTTTCCCATCTCAACGCTCCCCAGCCTCCCCTTGATTTACCCCATGGGCAAGTCTCCACAAATCTCCACAAGAAAACCAGCATCCCATGGGACCCCGTGCCCTAAAAGTCCCATTATGAATCAATTATGCGAATTCCAACAGTATTATCCCTTACGCTACTAGAGTCAAGACGGGATTTGACACCTGTGGGCCCATGTGTAACTCACTATTGGAGAAAAGGTTGATTTAATCCCCACGGCCTAATGCTTAGCAGCTGGGGTTGAGGAAGCTGTGTATGTCACTATGGTGGATGAAGATCACAGTCGCTAAGTTTGGCCTAAGTGCGATGGTGCGCAGTTTAAAAGGCAACCCCTACGCCCATAATGCAAGAGAGCTTGTCACTCCTACTTGTCGTTCTTTGGAAGAAAAATGAGGGCAGTACTTAACATCCTCGCCGGAGCAGCCACGCTCACAGTGGCACAGGCTACTAGCCTCAGGGATGTGTGCACGAACACCCATGTCAAGTCAGTTCTGCCCTCCATCGATCTCATTAACGGTCTCATAATCGATTCATCTTCTATTACCACCAATGCTGTCTATAATGCTTCCACCCCCGGCGGTGACTACTTCCCAGCAGCAGCCGCATATGATTTCTGCAACGTGACTCTCACGTACGCCCATCCTGGACGCAACGACAAGGTTCGTCTTAAGCTATGGATGCCGGCTCCGGACCAGTTCCAAAACCGGTGGCTGTCGACTGGCGGAGGTGGTTTTGCGATCAACCACGACGAACAGCAGCTCCCGGGAGGTGTCCAGTATGGCGCCGCGGCTGGCATCACTGACGGGGGCTTCGGCAGCTTTTCGACCCAGTTTGACCAAGTATTTCTTCTTGCCAATGGCACGATCAACTATGACGCACTTTATATGTTCGGATACCAGGCACACCATGAGCTGAGCGTCATCGGAAAGGCCTTGACAAAGAACTTTTACGGCACGGGTGACGCAAAGCTGTATGCCTATTGGCAGGGATGCTCCGAGGGCGGTCGCGAGGGATTTAGCCAGGTGCAGCGATTTCAGGAGTTCGACGGCGCTGTGATCGGCGCCCCAGCCCTTCGCTATGGTCAACAACAGACTAACCATCTCTACGCAAATGTGGTTGAGCATACCCTCAAATACTACCCTCCCCCTTGTGAATTAGAAAAGATTGTAAATCTGACTATTGCGGCATGCGATCGACTGGACGGAAAGGCTGACGGCGTGGTGTCGCGGACCGACCTGTGCAAGGTGCATTTTGATACCAATTCCACGATTGGCGCACCTTACTCCTGTCCAGCCTCAACAACAACCACTGGCACAACCCCCGCGCAGAATGGAACCGTGTCTGTGCTCGGTACCGCAGCAGCTAAGAAGATGTTGGATGGTCTTCGTACACTTGACGGCCGTCGGGCCTATATCTTCTACCAGCCTTCCTCCACCTTCGACGATGCGCAAACGAAATACAACCCCGAAACAAAGGAGTTTGAACTCGACGTCACTGCCTACGGCGCTGAATGGGTCCCCCGCTTTCTGCAGCTACAGAATTACACTTTATCCTCTTTGGAAAATGTGACATATGACACGTTAAAAGACTGGATGGAACTTGGATGGCAGCGTTACGAAGACGTCCTGCAGACCACATGGCCTGATCTAACCCCTTTCCAGTCTGCGGGTGGGAAGGTGCTTCACTACCATGGCGAGTCGGACCCAAGTATTCCGGCTGGATCCTCGGTGCACTACCATGAGTCTGTCCGTAGGACAATGTACCCCAACATGTCTTTCAACGCAAGTAACCAGGCGCTGAATGAGTGGAACCGCTTATTCTTGGTCCCCGGCGCCGCGCACTGCACCTCCAGTACTGATCAACCCAATGGCCCATTCCCCCAGGCAACTCTCAAGACCCTCATTGAATGGGTCGAAAATAATATCGTTCCGGAAACTTTGAATGGTACGGTGCAGTCCGGTGATCACAAGGGTGAGCAGCAACAGATCTGCGCTTGGCCCTTGCGTCCCTTTTGGAAAGAGAATGGCACCGTTATGGATTGTGTATACGACCAGGCTTCCTTGGACACCTGGGACTATGATTTTGATGCCTATCGCATCCCTCTCTACTAAGTCGATGGGCCTGCTCTAAATAGTAACTAGGATAATACAGAAACGCACTCTCTTCTTGGGACATGAATGCCAATCGTATAGAACCTTCATCCGGTGCAAGTGCACCTATAACGCTCCCACTCCAAGGTCTGTCGAATAAGCTTTGTCCAGTGACTTTCTCATCCTCAGCCATGAAAGCACCAAGGACGCTGGTTATTTGTCTCGAATTTATGTGCACAAGTGGGATTGCTGACTAATGGGTATAAGTCTTCCGAATCGAGTTAGGTACAGACGGCTCGAATACCCTCGGCTACTCTGGTTATTGCGCATCTCAGCACCGAACGCCCTCTAGTTATAGGAATCGAATGTCCACATCCCATTAGCGTAAGCTTTCTATCTAGGGGTTTTGCAGCTCTGGATGCCTACTCGTGGTCCAAAGACGACGGGCGATCTTATAATTGTCCATCAGCAAGACCGGAAGAGTCGGACACGAGCTCGAGCGCACTTAGCGCATAACGGGATCAGGAAGAGGATTCAAAAGCAGCGTGGAAGTGACGATGACAGTCTACCATCCCCCGACTCCAAGGCCGTAGCCACGCCTTCTATTTCAACTCCCGTCGCATTGTCCGGTTTCTCGATGGTGGAGTATCTGATCTCTACCAATATATTCCTGGATCTTAGCAGCACTTGGGGCGTGAGTCCGGCTGTTTGTCCCGGTCCAGCAAACTTATCACATACCCTCTCGCGGGCTTCTGATGCACTGGAATGTATTTTCCGTGCGAACCTGGCTTTTCACTGGTTGGATCTCAAGTTAGGGACGACCCCAGAGGAGAAGAGAAACATGAAGGTTGCCGCTTTGACGTATCGAGGGCAGGCACTAGCGTTGGCGCAGAAGGAGTTGCTTCGCTGCCGTGGATCAGGCTCCACGAATTCCGACACTATCCTACAACCGGTCCACCCGGCAAATCGGGAGATCTCCTTCGGTATCGTGCTCCGAATGCTTCAACTCGACTACCGATTTGCGCGATGTGATGTCGAGGCCCATTTTGTGGCATGCCGACAGCTGCTCAGGGGCAGCTCAGATGTTGGCCGCCTCATGGTGGATCACCATTTAATTGGAGCCCTGGCATCTACCATTCGGAATCCTCATCTCCATCACCTCATGATCACTTTTGAATGTGTCAATTGCACATCCAACAGCGTGATCTGGGACGATGCGGATCTGGGCTTTCTTACGAATCATCTGTGTCAATTTGTCAACCGCCTCAAGGCGTGTGACGTAGTATCTACGGAGAATCGAAGTTTGGGTGAATCTATCCCACTGACACAGGCAAGGGTTCCTCCGTGCAGTGTCTTATGGCGATGCCTCACCAAGCGACCCACGTCAATTCCGTCGAATATCTACCGCGATGTTTGCGAGTCTAGCGCCCAGGTTGGGGCATTACTGCTCATATGCTCGGTCTTCTTTGACTATGAAGATGGCCTGGGGGGCACTGATACTTCGATTCCCTACCAGTGCGTTGAGGAACTAGAAAATGCGCTTTCTGCTCTTGGGGAGGAAAATGCTGTGTCTAGTGCGCTCAATACGGCTTGGTTGTTGGCCGGTGGAGTTGGACTACCGCTACTACAACGGCGCGCCCGTTTGTGGTCTGTATCCGGAATGTTATATGCTCTCAAACGATCTTCTAGCCTTGATCTGACCGTTACAACATCGGGCAATGTGGTGAATGCCGAGTATGTCAAGCAAGCTTGCTTGGGATTCTTGAGTAGCCCTTGGAGACAGTCCTGAAGTAGGGGAAATGCACACTGGCTTTCAAGATACAGACCGGAATTCACGCTTGTTCTCGCGATCATATGAATTCTTGATCTCGTCTCAACGCATCGCATTTGCCAAGGGGCTAACCCGAATAGGAAATTTCCTAAAAGGGAAAGGGATGATACAATGCTCAATCAACCTTTTCTCAACAAAATCGTTGGCTGGATCGCGGACTGCCTGTTAAATATCACATGTGGTCGAGTAATAATGGCCAGGCGCTACACTATCCTTGTTCTTTGCAGTTTCTTTCCCTGCATTCGCTCCACGTCGTATCACTCAGGACCCAGCCGGACAGCCTCTGTGCCAGTAGTGTCCAGAGTAATCGTTGACAATGGTCAGCTCTTCGTCGCTACCTCCAGAGCTACGGAAGCTCTCGGATGATGTCTATGTGTATGACCCTCGCATGGACTCTCCTGGCGACAGCCGCAGCAGTGCAAGCGATCCCACAGCTGTTGTACTATACACATGGGCCGATGCACATGTACGCCTGATCCAGAAATACTTCCAAGGGTACAGAGATATCTACCCGTCGACTAAAATTATTATTGTCATGGCCAAGACGATGAAGACATTTTTCGGCAGTCAAGAAACAAATCAAGCCGTGGTGAGGGAAATGGTGGTTAAGGAATTGTGGCCGCTTAATAGCGGCAAACCAAGTCCGTCTTCTGAACTTCCAGAATCTGTGAAATATCGGGGAACGCCCCATCCCCGGATCCTCATGCATGCCTTCTCGAACAGTGGTGGCGTCAACCTGGAGGCGACTGCGTTGGTTTGGCATTCATTACAACGAAGCGTGGGCCAATGCATCGGTCCACTGCCCATCAAAGGCCTCATTCTCGACTCGACGCCAGGTGGATCCTCCTTTTCCCTTGAATTCCGTCGCTGGACAGCCGGGGTAGCCTTGGGGTTCGCGTTTCTCCCCAGGATCGTGGCGAAACTGGTGGCGGCCATCATCGTGCTGCTATATTTTGGGCTACCGGGTCTGCTCGGAAAGGAAGTGCTTCCTGTCCGTGGGCGGAGAGTCATCAATTCGCCCGACTACATACCAACAACCAGCGCACGATTGTATATATACTCAGACTCGGACCCTTTGATTGGCGACAAGGATGTAGAGTCACATGGGCATGAAGCTAAGGCGAAGGGATATCGGCACATTGAGTTGGAAAAGTTCCAAGGTTCGGGCCATGTGGCACACATGCGACAGGATCCAAAGAAGTACTGGGCGGCGATTGCAAGGTTTTGGGATAAGAGCTGTGTGTGATGTTCGTATCGTTTTGTCTTACGACTTGGGTGATTGAAAGAAGTACGTAGTGGGTCAGGGTCTTGTAATATATGTTTTGAATCCTATGCCTTTTCATTCATTTGCGGAGTTACGGAGTATGAGATGTTGTGTGCAAGACTGCCGGAAGGCGACGGATCCTGCGATAGCCGACGGTGGATCTTATCTGATCATCTGATAATGGCCGAGGACTGTGTGGCCAATCGGTAAAGGTACCAAATTCCCAGGCACTTGGTTCTTTTTCCCCACAATGGACTCAACTTTTCCTGCTCCGGGGAAGTTGTGCCCCTGCGTTGTCACTCTTACCTACCAGAGCTGTTCCTCCCCCTACCCTGCTCGTGCGGCCCCTCCGCTCGTATCTTCTGCTCCGTGCTTCCGCATACATCTGGCTCGCGTTGACCAGTAGCGCACTGCTTCATGTCCCCAATGTCATGCAGAAATTCTTACGGGCCGTTTCTCATGACTCAGGGTCCACGCCGATCATGAAAGACCCACGCGACGAAGAGTATGAGCCAATCTTCGACTCGTCGGAAACTGTCGCAGAGGCCAGGGAGGGAAGGGCACATGGAGTCGCAGAGATCGAGGCTTTGGCAACAGTGTGGTCGACCCAGGCTCTCCATGCCGGATATGCTTTGTATGAAATCCCTATCTCGTATCACTGCTCGAGCAAAGCTGACGTGGGTGATTAGAGTATTTGTTATATTTTTCATCAACTCTTTCCAACAGGAAACGACAGGCAGTCTCTCACCGTACGTGTACTCGAAGTTCGCCAATCATTCTTTGGTGTCGAGGACGAATGTCCTGACCAATGTTGTCGGCGGGGTGGCTAAACTGCCCTGTGCCATGTTGATCGACGTCTGGGGCCGTCCGAAGGGGCTTGGGATCATGACTGGCCTATGCACCCTAGGTAAGACAGACTCACTGAAGGCAGGCAAGACTTCCGCTAACATCAACAGGGCTCTTCCTCATGGCTATCTGTGCAAACGTGGAAACCTATGTCACCGCTCAGGTAAGCCCCATACTCATGTGCTGGTGTGTGGATTTGCTCACCTTTTAATGACTTCAACAGGTTATATACTGGGTTGGATACAACGGAATGGACTACGTCCTCCACATCTTTCTCTCCGATACTACGGACTTAGTCAACCGATCGTTCGTGTATGGCATGGCATCAACTCCGTATGTTGTCACTACGTTTGCCGGCCCTGCAGCGGCGCAATCGCTTTATGAAAAAGGGGGTTTGTGGTGGGGCTTTGGAATATTCGTCTTCCTCACTCCACTTGTAACGGCGCCTTTCATGTGGTTACTCTGGACTTCACTTCGCAAGGCGTACGCAGCGGGGCTGATCCGGAAAAACCATAGTCGCAGAACGTGGGCACGATCCGTCAAGCATTATTTCATTGAGTTCGATAGTAGGTATCCCGCGACGATGCGACATGGGTATAGACTGACATAAGCAGCTATTGGACTCTCGTTAGTAACAGTGGCATTTGTTTTGATGCTCCTTCCATTGACGCCAGCCTCACAGGCCCGTAATGGTAATATGTCCTTGTTTGATAGGTGGAGATCGCTGGATACTACGGCGTCGCTGTTTCTCGGCGTGCTTGTCTTTATGGCATTTGTGTTCTGGGAGCGCTTTTGTGCCCCAGTCTGTTTCCTACCATTCAGTAGGCTCAAGGATCGAACGTTGTTGGGAGCTTGCTTTCTTGCTGCTTCCCTTTTTGCCAGCTTTTAGTATGCTGTCCTGATGCGCATTCTTTATACGGAGCCCTTGCTAACATGTCATAGCTGCTGGGATCTTTACCTTGCTTCCTACCTCCAGGTTACCTTCAACACCAGCATCCGGGAGACGGGCTACATTTACAACATCTATACCATTGGGACATGCCTTTGGTCGGTGCCACTGGGACTGTAAGTACAACCCCTTTCGAGTTGCTCTTCCTCTCTAACATCGCATAGGATCATCCGCAAGGTCGATCGCCTTAAATGGATCGCTCTAGCCGCCATGCCATTGATCTTTCTCGGGACAGGACTGATGATCCATTTCCGATCACCTCAAAGTCACATCGAATACGTCGTCCTTTGTGAAGTCTTCAAGGCCCTGGGCGGGGGCACCCTGGTAATCTGCCAGCAGATGGCAGCGATGGCCACAGGTGGCCATGAGAGTGTCGCTGTCTCCTTCGCGTTGGTCGGGTTGTTCACCAAACTGGGAGGAGGCATCGGCTCTGCGATTTCGGGTGCCATCTGGACAAGCACTGTTCCCGTCTATTTGGAGAGATACCTGCCTCCAGAGAAGAAACACAAGGCGGCGGAGCTCTACGGGTCGATTGAAGACGTCCTATCGTACCCGATCGGGACCCCAGAACGGGATGCTACCATCCTGGCGTACGGAGTAGCCCAACGACGGATGTTGATTGCTGGTCTTTCCATCCTACCGCTTGCTGTTGCTTCTATTCTGATGTGGAGGGATATTCGCTTAAAGAAACTCAATCAGGTCAGGGGCACCGTCTTCTGAACCTATATGAGACGGCCCGGTGGGCACTGTGAATAGACATATACTGGACAGACTTTGTACATAGAACCTTGTCAATTAGCAATGAAGTACATGATCCCAAGTGACTCAGGCTGACGCCTCCATGGTCTTCAGCTTCTCCTGCAAGGCAGCAAAGTTTCTCTGCATGGCCTGCGCATTGAACTGCTCCCCGGTCAGCATGGGATATTTCTTCTTCGGACCCTGGATGAGCGCATCCTTGCACGGCTGATTAAAATATGCAATGCTGTACCGATCGCCATAGTAATCCCCCGGCTCGGACGGAGCTTTCACACGATGGAACGTCGATTTGAAGCGATCATCCGACCACGACATGAGCAGGTCCCCGATATTGCAGACGATCTCACCCGTGCGCGCGTCCACAGGAGTCCATTCGTCGCCGATCCCAAACTCCGTCACAGCCTCGCGACCGGGACATATCTCCAGTCCGCTTTGCCCGTCCTTCTGAAACAGCAACGTCAGGAAATCCCAGTCGGCATGGGCACCTGCCCGATGATACGTGTTCCCGTCAGGCCTTTCCGGAAGAGCAAAGTAATGCAGCAGTCGCATGGTCGTCTGTTCATTGGGACGAGACACATCATGGCACTGGATGAAGTACTCTTCCGGAAAGCCGAGCCCGCGTGCAAAGCACCGCATCAATTGTTCCGACACAGCCTGCACGCGATGCATGAAGGTCAAGGAGGTGGTTCGAAACCCGGCGAGGTGGACATCGTCCAACCACATGTTGGCCATGTTCTCTCCAAACTGCAACTGGTATGATTCCTTGGTGTCCGGTTGGCCTGTGGATGGCCTGACCTGGGACTCCTTTTCCCACCCGACATTGTTGGGATTCCACGGCACGGTGGCCTTGACGTCGTCGGGGAGGTTGAAAAAGCGCTCGGCGGTCGCGAACATGGTATCGATCTCATCGGCAGAGATACCGTGATCGACGATCGTGAAGAAGCCGACATTCTCGGCGGCGTGGACGAGGGCCGCCGTGATCTCGTCGATGCGCTGGTCGAAATCGGCCAGGGAGATTCGGGGAATCGAACGGTCAATGTACTTTGTTGCCATCGTGTAGGGCTAACGTGCTCCGAGGCGAGCTTTGCAACCCCGAAGATGCTTGTAGCTGGGCTTTTAAGCCTTCAGAAGCTAGCAAATGCTTATGGATGTGGGGCATGAACGATGCGAGTCGATCTGCTTATCAGAAAACTTCCCCGCATGACGGAGTCCGCCGATGATTATCAGCTGTAGCTATCTCTTGTCTACAATTACTTGTTATTGTGACTGATCTTTCTCACTTGTTATCGCTCACGTCTCGCCTGTTGATTTGTGTGTTTACGGTGTTTGCCGTTTCCCGCGACAGCAGAAAAGGATGCTGAAACGCATGTTATCAGTCAACGCAGACTGGTGTTGATCAACGAGCTCATAAGCTACTCACCAGCTTGCCCGGTCACTATCTATAACTGGACTGCCTGAGATTCATCAGATAACATACATAGCCAATGTGTTGGGACAGCAAGCTCCCCTTCACGCCCCACTGCCTTTTATACATACATCAAGCCTTCAACCACCGAGTCCATGGATCCCGACCAAGGTGAATGCATCCAGACCAGTATAGCTTACTACTATACAAGTATCAATCCACACAGCCTTAGCAATAATTCCATATGGTCATCGGGCAACCAAAAAGCCCCCTGTTAGTGTGCTCACAGATCCGTCAACATCGCAGCACCCACGAACGCCAACCAGGCAGGTATATCCGCCACCAACATGCGAACCCGATGTATGCCCAGCCAGATATCCATTTCCTTACTCGTTTCGGCTTCGGGGTCAGTATTGTCCAGGATGCGTTGAATCGGTGGCGCGACGAACGGCACAAAAGCCAGATGCCCAATAGCCCCAATAAGGCCAGCCCAGTAGAACGTTGTACGGGACACAGGTAGCGGCCGGGAGCGAGGATTCTTCAGAAAGATATTGCATAATGAGGTGCCAATTGTCGTGACGTTGAGCGCCAGTACGAGGCTCACTCCCCTAGGGAATACATAACGCCAGTACTCTGTGAGCATCGAGTCGGACTTCTTACGAGTCGGCGGCTGCACCAGCCCTGAGTAATATATGAGTTCGCTAGTAGCGAGAACGAGACTTCCGGTGCTTGTTGCAAGCGGCGCTGCCCGAAGGAGGGCGTATGGGTCGATGACAACTCCCGAGGCCATGGTAGACGGGAAAACGCGAAATCCGGTCAAAATGAACAGAACAACTGGGCTTGTGAAGGGCCTTTTCCTGCAGTATGGCTTTTATAGATCATTCTGGCCGGAGGTCCTCCGGGGAGAGCCTGATGGGCTACCATCGCGGGCGAATGGGCAGGAAGTGGACTGATGCGTGCACTAGTGCCCGCCATTCTCACACTTATTCGTCGATATCCGAAATTTCAACGGTTTTATCCTTGGCCCAACGTATAACTCACGCCCGTGATTGGCGTGCTCGTAAACGCCCCGCTCAAGTCTTATGTTCCGACAGAGTATACTGCAGTCACAGCATCATCGGACAGCTAGATGATGTAACCATAAGAGATGATATCTCAAGTACATCAGGAAAGCATTCCATTTGAGACTACACGTTCAGACAAATCAGAGTGACCGCAGTCTCGCCATGTGTATACTGTTAGTGGTGGCAGGTTCTCAAAGCGCTGAGCTTTAAAATCACCCTGTATGTTCGAATCAATACCTTTCGTCTGTGAGAGGGCTATTGACGAGCTGTACACAGCCCGGCACCCGGCTCACTACAAGTCAGCGTTGGAGACATGCTCCAAGAATTCGCTTGTTTAGTATCGTGGTAGCACCTGCGGAACCCGAACAGCCCTATGAAGCACGTGTTACGAAACTGGCAATATCAATTGCTATTGTCTGCATTGAGATATAATTCTTATCGTTCGCAGAACTATTTGAAAGGAACCCAGAGGGTCAATGCCCATATATCTGAAAATTGCAAGTATTGGCTGCAAGTGAACTGATCATTATCGCCTACACGCCTCGGCGCAGCCAGCTCCTCGCACTTCCAGCTATTACCGCGCATGGAATTATGTCTTCCTATCGAGGGCGAATCGACCGATTATAACCGGAGTCGCAGTGGATGAGCCGGCTGAACATTCCATTGATGGTATAACTCCAGTTACTTGTATAATTGTACGCATAATCTAACTATCTTGCTGTATAACAGGGTCTATGTATGTGAAACCGGACAAAAGGCACGTCCTCTTATCAAAACATATTAGAGGCCCTTTCACCCTGGTTATATCCTATGATATCTCGTATTGACCGACTTGGCGTCGTGCGGATTGGATGTGTCCTCCATCAAGTCCCATAAATCTCGGGGACTTAGGGTCGATCTTTACGATATAGAGAAGAGATCGTCCGGCGTGCCACAACAACCCTCGGCTTTTCCCATTTTTTCACGCTCAAGCTGAAGATGCTGCAGCTTTAGAGCGCTTTCCAACTTAGTCATGATAACTTATGCTTGCCCGCCCTGGCAGAAGGACTGCCAGCGGTTCGTGTCGTGTTTAAAAATAACAACAAGGGAGCCACCGGTGCATCTAAGACTTCGTATCCAGAGAATGCCCCACAACGTCACATATCACGAAAGCCCGAAGGCCAATAACAGTTGCCCCTTTTCCCATCTCTTACAAGGATCATCTGACAACATTCAACCGACGTTACAATCTAATCTACACATTGAGTTCTGCAGTGCTCACCTAGATTGTGATGTGCATCATGATTGCCCGACATGGTGATTTCCATGTATCCTGAATGATGGTCCGACACCTTGCGCCAATTTCATCCACTCTGGAGCACCCTTATATATAGGGTCGAACACCCACCAGAAGATCCCATCTATCCCACGGTCAGCACTCGCCAGACACAGACAACCAGCGACCACAATGAAGCTCTCCACCCTTGCCTTGACCGCTGCCGCCGGCCTGTCCTTGGAGGCTACTGCTGAGACAGTCCAGGGTTTTGATATCTCCAACCATCAAGCCACCGTCGACTTCAAGGCTGCCTATAATGATGGCGCCCGCTTCGTCATGATTAAGGTGTGACATCGTTCATCTCAACCTTATGATCGCGTTGTTAACAGTCGCAGGCAACCGAGGGCATGACCTTCAAGGACCCGCTCTTTAGCTCACATTACCAAGGTGCTACTGAGGCCGGTCTGATTCGCGGAGGCTACCATTTCGCGACTCCCGACTCCTCCTCTGGCGCAGCACAAGCGCAAGAATTCCTCAAAAACGGCGGCGGCTGGTCCAAGGACGGCATCACCTTGCCCGGTATGCTCGATATCGAATACAACCCATACGAGGGTGGCACCTGCTACGGTCTGAGCGCCGCGAATATGGTCGCCTGGATCAAGGACTTCGTCGATACGTATCAGAAGGCCACTGGGGTCTACCCCATGATCTACAGCACCGCCGACTGGTGGAAGACCTGCACCGGAAATGCCGGCGGGTTTGGCCAGACCTGCCCTCTCGTGCTTGCCGCATATAGCAGCTCGGCGCCGTCGACGATCCCTGGCGACTGGCCGACCTACACCATCTGGCAAAACTCCGACAGCTATAAGCACGGTGGTGACTCCGATATCTTTAACGGATCGTATGAGCAGCTGCAGAAAATCGCTAACGCTGCGTGACTCTGGATTGACGACGTGTTTTGCAATATGAAATTCTTTCGTTTGTTTCTCGTGAATGTATCTTTCAACTGTCCAGGCGACGGTCGCTAGTTAATCAATTGACATACTGTTGGCTCTATCGTCTATTCAACATAAGTGGTAGATCAACCGGGGACATGAAAATCATTGTCGTGCTTTATCTTTTGCAACTGTCTTAACCATTGTCATGTTTTTACGGTCTTAACACCCAACTAGGAGTAACCGCTGTTATTGATCTGTCTTACCAAGGTAGCAGGAAGCCTTTGGAACTGGACAAAGGCTGACGTCGTGCTTACCACAGTGACCTCTTCCGCCGAGAAAAATACCAAAAGGAATAGCGAGAGCTCCGTAGAGTAGATACCATCATATCAAACCAAGGTGTAGGGCATGGTTGAGGTAGAGCACCGTGGTGGTGAGGACAGCTCAGTAAGGAGACCAAGCAAGGGGGCATGGGCAATTATACGGATTCAAAAATCTGCCAAGTGATGTAAATGTGTTTCAGACTCCATTAAGTACCCTCATAAAAGCAATAAATATGGAGACAATGAAGCAGAAGTCCATTTATTATTAACATGTCGCATAAACACGTCAACCTAGGTCCTAGCATGATCCCAGCCCAATAAGCCAGACAATGTCGATTTTAAAAGAAAGAAGTGCCCTTATGCTCGATCGCTATTCCTTTCAAAACCAGCTGATCCACAAAATAAAGTCCGAATGTCACATAAATGACCATCAACACACTTTCCCAGTATGGAAAACTTAGGCAAATCCCCCTTGCATCTCAGCCAGCCTGAGTCAATTTCCACACGTTGAAAGAGTCCGGTGGCACACAGATTGTCGGGCTTCCGTGCAGAAACAGACAAAGTATCATTCATGATCCAGATTCTGCTATGCGGTGGGTCCTCCATGGTCTCCCTGCATTGTGCTGGCCTCGAATGCCCGTTTATGTGGCGTCTCCTGAGCGTTAGTCCATGGTAAAATGTGCCCGACGCTTTGGAATAAGCTTAGAATGTTTAGAATTACACCAGAAGGTATCCAGAATCTCTGGAATACTTTTGGATGTGACATATCCTAGTCTGTTGTGATACCATCGGCTAGTAGGCCCAAATCACTTGTTACTAGTCAACCAACGCTCCACTGCTTGTGTAGGTAATTGTTTAGACGCTTTTCAGGATTGTATAGTAGACAAGGATCTACATTGACGTGGAGAGGTTTTTTGTAACTACTTCAGTCTGCATAATGCACAGTAGAGGCTCTTTCCCAGTATGTTTTAGTCCACCTTCGTCTCGGTCACGGACGGTCATAGTGGGACGAGGATGGCGAGCGAGTGGCGGTACACACACACACACACATACACATCTATCTACCAAGCATGTCTGCCAAGAAGACAAGGTCCAAGTGAAAGGGAGAGGTCTGTGTTTGACTGCCAAGAGTCATACGTGAAAGGAAACCAAGACTCGAAAAGAAACTAAAAATAAATCAAAGAATTAAGCAGACGGAAGAGATTCCGGTGTAACATAGCTTAATGTTGGCAGTGACCAGATTCTATCCACGCCTAAAGTCATAACCGAAAGCAGTTGTTCTATTCTTTCATACCTGCTCCGTTCTTGATATTGGACGTGAGAATAACCGAGATGCGGGGCGATGTTGAACATCAATCTTACATCAGTACAAAAGCCTTTGAGACTCTGCGGAATTAATCCACCGCCACAATATGTGCCTCATCGCGCCCTATATTAATCTGGGCAGAGACCAAGGCTTATAGTCACATTCCACGGTGTATAGTCTACCAATAACCAATTGACATGACAACTTGCTGTTCTTGTCTGCATTAGCTCCTTTCGCTCGGAGGTCATTAGGGCTTTGATTGGCCTATACCATGGAAACGGGATCAATGATGTCACTTTCTTCGCGCTAGACCTGACAACAGCTTCTTAAGTTCGATCTACTAGTACAGTAGGATTTAGTTGGGATCTCATGATCCAGTATATCCGAAGTAATCCGGCCCAATCTCCATCTGTCGCATTATTGGGTGGCCTAATTTCATTTGGGTTGGGGCAAACAGTACTCATCGCTCGGGGCACTGGCAGATTGAAACAACAAAGACCACTGTAGGATAGAATTAAAGTCCAAGCAGGTATGGTGGCATTGTGTATGGACCTGAGTGGCGTTGTTACTCAGGGGCTCATGGCCAATGATCTCCAATGATTCATGCTTTGTCCATGTGGTCAACGGACTCAAAAGTTGGAACGGGGAAGGGGTGGCTTGTCCTCGGCATTCACTAAGGTTCAATATCTCCCCACCGGGGCCAGAGACCCATCTTGAATCCATGGATCATATCACATTGTTTTCATTTTCCCCCTATGCTATGCTATCACACCGCTCAGGAGACACGGGAGAAAGCTGAGCGCTGAAAGCAGCCAGCCTGATGCCAAGAATAGGTCTCGGCGGGTCAGGGGATCAATTTCCCAAACGGGAAGTACGATATCAACCCTCACCCTCCATCATATCTCTGTTCTTTCCCCTCTACGGACAGAAAATAGCGTAGAAGAATCCATGATATGTCAAGATTGATGCATCCGACGCCAGATTAGAATGGTGCCTCCGACCCATCATGCAAAGATGGCCAAGTTGATCGAGCGATCGCGTTCCAAGGGATAACCCTGCGGATCCTCTACTCCACCAACTAATGTGCCAAGAGGGCCCAGTCGACTGCCAATTATCCGGGCTCGGCTTGTGCCTACCGGCAAAACCCTACTCTAACAATTGCGGGGTTACCTTGTTGGGCGCATGATGCCGCCCCTGCAAGGGTAGAGCGAAGAGTCATGGCCGTGTGCGGGGGATGTATTCACTGGGCTATCTGAGGGATCCTGTCGGAGTATCGTGCCCGCAATCAATTGGCTGTTCTGGGACTTGGGCTCCAGCGAGGCTGCTGTCAAGATGGCCGGTGCTCCGAGTATAAATACCATGGGCAAATTGCCCGTCCACGGTGCTGCACGGGTTGATTCCTGCAGTATACAGACAGGAGTTGACACCTTCTAACCAGCGGTAGACATGTATTTGCCTGGTGCCTCCCTTCTGTTTCTATGGGC
This sequence comes from Aspergillus nomiae NRRL 13137, assembly GCF_001204775.2. Classification (NCBI taxonomy): domain Eukaryota; kingdom Fungi; phylum Ascomycota; class Eurotiomycetes; order Eurotiales; family Aspergillaceae; genus Aspergillus; species Aspergillus nomiae. The sequence continues at coordinate 18,779 of NW_015378375.1, forward strand.
AAATCATGCCCTAGCTGCAGGCAACGCAGCACTCCATCACAACCAGGCTCGCCAAGCGACGCCGTATGCCGTCAAAGAACCCCCATTGACCACACCATGGACGGACAAAGCTGGCACCGATCCTTGGCCAGAGTATCCCCGTCCGCAGCTCGAACGATCTGAGTGGAAGAACCTCAACGGAATCTGGCAGTATCAGGACGCACAAAGCCTGGCTGCTCTTGACAGTCCCCCATTTGGACAACCTCTCGCACACGAGGTTCTGGTGCCTTCCTGTCTGGAGAGTGGCCTATCTGGTAAGCCTTCCCTGCTGGACTGGGTTAGATTACATACTAACCATCGCATCTCCAGGCATCCAAGGCAAAGATACCTTGTATTCATGGTTTACCACGCAGTTCACAATTCCTCCGTCTTTCAAAGACCAGAATGTTCTCGTGAACTTTGCTGCGGTAGACTATGAGGCAACCGTCTTCGTCAATGGCAAAAAGGCCGGGTTCCACCGCGGAGGCTACTTCCATTTCGCATTTGATATCACAGAGTTCGTGAATCGTGATGGCGAAAACGAACTGTACGTGCCGCTCCCCGCTGGGAATCGGATCGCTGCTGACATATGATAGCCTCGTCTTTGTGCATGACCCCACAGATAGCGGCGACGATGTCATTCCTATCGGCAAGCAAAGACTAGTCCCCGCACATATCTTCTATACGCCCTGCAGCGGCATTTGGCAGAGTGTCTGGATCGAAGCTGCTCCGGCGAACCATATCACCCGACTGGATCTTGACGCCGACATGAACGGCAAAGGTACGTAGTGTCTTTCGATATGCATCTTCTTGATACTAATCCAATGAGCTAGTTACTGTCACTGTGAATACTGCGACAGAAAGCGCGTCGCCAGTCGAGGTCACGGTCTATGACGGTGATGAACAGGTGGGATCCGGCGAGGGAACGTCAGACGAGACCTTCAACTTCCTTGTTGACGGTGTAAAGCTATGGTCGCCAGACTCCCCGAAGTTGTACAACGTGACTGTCACGATGGGTGCAGAGGAAGTCCACAGCTATGTCGGTTTCCGCACGATTGCGAAAGGCAAGGTCGACGGTGTCGTACGTCCGTTGTTGAACGGTGAATTCATCTTCATGTTCGGGACGCTTGACCAGGCTACTGGCCTGATGGACTCTATACGCCACCCACACGAGAGGCTATGGTATACGACCTCAAATTCTTGAAGGATCTTGGGTTTAACATGGTTCGAAAACATGTAAGTGAGACGGTGCCAGGAGCTCATGGAAGGTATACTCACATATAAACAGATCAAGGTCGAGCCAGCACTTTTCTATCGGGCCTGCGACGAACTAGGCCTGCTAGTCATCCAGGACATGCCGTCGCCACGTCCCCTGTCCAGACCTGATGCTTGTGCCACCAGCGACATTATACCGAATGAGTCGCAACAGGACGAGTTCTCCAGACAGTTGGAGGTCCTGGTGAACCAGTTCAAGAGCTACCCCAGTATCATTGCCTGGGTAAGTAGCTTCGTCGAGTTCGTGTCTCTGCCACTCTAACCCTTCTTTGCAGGTCATCTATAACGAGGGCTGGGGCCAGATCACCTCGTACTACCCTGAGTTCGAATTAACAGACCGAGTGAAGGAGCTGGATCCAAGCAGATTGGTCGATTCAACATCCGGCTGGATAGACCATGGCGCAGGCGACTTCAGCGTAAGTGAAGGCGACCACGCTAGATCGCGAAATGATAGCTGACGGTCACAGGATAATCATCACTATGCCAATCCCCAGTGTGGAACTCCATTTTACTCCCTGTCGTCCAGCCCCCATGATCCCAGCCGTATTGGTTTCCAAGGAGAATTTGGAGGCATCGGTCACAACGTCTCCATTGAAAAGTGAGTTCACTGAGCCCCACGTGTGGTCATGACATCTACTAACTGGCCCAGTCTCTGGAACGTCCAAGAGGCCATCAATCATATCAACGAGACGTATGAGATCGATGAGACACTCGAAGCATGGAACTACCGCGGTCACATCCTGTTGACGGAATTCGAGGACCAGATCCGCCGGTTCGAATGTAGCGGTGGTGTCTGGACACAGACTACTGACGTTGAAGGCGAGGTGAATGGTCTGATGACATACGATCGCCGCGTGAAGCGTGTGGATGAGGAGCAATGGAAGAACGATATTCAGGCACTTTATGATGCGGCTGCTCAACGGGGTGCTCCATCCAAGATGAGGCTGTAGGGAGAACGAGTTAACGACCACATTGTTTCTTTCATTGTCAGGTTTGAACGACCCCGTCTTTTCCTTGCCTATCTTTCAGATGAGTTACATATTTGTGCCCTTGGGCTTAATTCACTTGTACATGGTCTTAATTTCACTGTGAGATGATGATTTGCATAAATATCCTGAATGTCAGTGAATACTGTTCGAAGGTAGAGAATAGAGTATTTCTTAAACTACAGAAGCAATTCACTGGGCCAAATGGCAAGGCCACGATACATAAATGGGAGCAATGTAGATCGGCACTACGGCTGACGCAGCATCCACGCAATCCACCGATGATCACAGTACAAGACACCATCAAGCTGGTTTCCACTCATGGATCGACTATGCATGGAAGCTCAAAGTTAGCTGCGAGGCTGCAGCGGTAACCATGTTACAAGGTGCACCTAGCCATGCTGTTGGTAGTACTTGTGGAAATTGGATTTTGTATAGAGTTATAGACGAGACTTTTGATTTCTATGATAAAACTTGCGTTTCGGGGTTTGATTGGGTATAGATTCATTGCAATACACAAGAAGTTGTTTGCATACTGTCATCACCAATATCATATTATTATTTGTCTGAGCTCCCGACCAGAGAATGTAAAAGTGGTGGCTGGACGACGGACAATATATGCTAGCTGAGCAGACCTTGTCTGACCTACACATAGACTTGGATTTGTCGTTCGACTATTGTATAGTTTGGCATGTCCATTTTCAAGGGATTAATTAGAGTTATTACCTTACTAAAGGCATGCGCCTAGGCCTGAGCCGACCCATAATGACTCAAAAAATGTAGGTAAAGTAGCAAGCTATTAACTAAAACTTCAAAAATGTGCATTCGAATCTTCAGACCTTCCCCTTGTATACTCGCGCTTTCTGACACAATTATGCGAGAGTTTCCATCACAATGCAACCTACGACGCAGTTTGCTGCTCCGCCTGAGCCACTTCGACCTCCCGAGCCGCCGGCTCTTGCTGCGCCTTCGACTCGAGACCCTCGATATTGCCTCTCTCCAATTGCTGAATCCGCCCTGTCGTCACCCGTGTCTTCCATGCGGGTGTACCGATATATTTGATGCCGTTGGGATCCTCAAACATAGCCTCAGTCTCCTCCAGTGTCTTACCGGCCGTCTCCGGGAAGAAGAAGTACACATGGATGAGCATGGCGGTGTTGAACACCCCAAAGATGATATACGTCTGCCAGCGAATGTTGGCAAATGCAGGGGGGGTGAAAAGACCCAGCGCGGTGTTGAACGCCCAATTTCCGGACGTTGACAAGGCAACACCTTTACCTCTGAGACGCATGGGGTACAGCTCTGGCGGGTAGGTCCAGCTGACGGGGCCCCAGGTTGGGGCGTACGATGCCACGAAGAGGTAGGTACAGGCGATCAATCCTTTCGCTGCCGAGCCGTGTAATCTCATCGACTGTTGGGCGACTCCGTCAATACCTCCCGGCACGACCTCCCCGTGGACAGCCATGATGGCACCATTGGCGTACATGAAGGTGGCCATCAATACCGCACCAACGAGCAAGGTTGGCCGTCGGCCCCAGCGATCCAACCAGATCAGGGCTGGAAGGGTCATGAGGACGTTGATGATGTATTGAATGGAAGAGGCGAGTAGATTTGAATCTCCGGAATAGCCGGCCATCGAGAAGACATATGTAATATAGTACACTGTGTGATGATGTGTTAGTCTAGGTATTCTTTCAAGGTGCCGGAGAAGGGCCACTTACTCATAACATTCATGCCAGTCAACTGGGACCAGATCTGCATGAAGAGGCCGATGATGGTGCGGTTCAACATTCTCGGCTTGAAGAGGTCGAAGTACGTGACATTCTTGAATTGGCGTTCAAAGTCACACATCTCCCGGATGTCCTGCATTTCAAGCGCTACAAACGGGTGGTTCATGTCTCCTTTGCAGTGGACCTTCGCCAGGATGGTTTGACATTCTTCCCAGCGATCCTTTCGGGCCAGCCATCGGGGTGATTCCGGGAGGATCATCATACCCAGGCAGAGGAAAACGGCGGGAATCATCTGCAGACCCCAAGGGACTCTCCATGCTGCCGTGCTGTATCCAAAGGCGTTCCGTTCACCGATATAGGAACATCCATACGAAATACTGGAGGGGCCGGTTAGTCCGTGGTGGTGCACGATATCTCTTTGGTGGGCCAGAGCTTACTAGAACATGATAAGAATACCCCATGTGATGGCCCACTGTTGAACACCAACAAACCGACCTCGTTTCGACGGCGGCGAGATTTCACTGATGTATACGGGGACCTGGGCAGATTCGATACCCACACAGAGACCGTTGAAGATACGGCCCACAATGAGCATGCCAATGTTCTGCGAGGCGCACATGATCGTGGAGCCGATGATCCTTTACCCTCAGAATGTCAGTAGCATTAACCTATCTTCTTCGTGTGCCTTGCTTCTTTGTTCTTCCTCTCTCTCAAGTAGAAGTATGGACTCACCAAAGAGAGCAAGCGGCCATGATTGAAGTCTTTCGGCCAATGCGATCAGACAACGGGCCGGAGATCAAGGCACCTAGCCAAGAGCCAGCGGACATAGATGCGGTGATACCTCCTTGGACTAGTGACTTGGGGCCGGAGCAATCTGGATCGTCGGTGAATGGAGGGCCCTGAGGGCCTTGGTTAAAGTAACATTTGTAGGAGTTTTCATTCAGCTGAGCAGACATGGATGAGATATCAAAGCCAAAGAGGGCACCGCCAACGACGGCGATGCCCGCAATGACATAGATGTTGCCAACCAACATGATGGTCGACCCAAGGCAGATGTACTCTTACAGCATGCACATGGGAACATCAGGAGAAAGAAACGATCTACACGGCCAAGAGAGCCCTTTAAATAGGAGCAGTGGTATGCACAGCAGTGACAGGCCATGCTCCCTAGAAGAAAGCTGACCCCGCACAGAGCTCGCTGGAAAATAACTCCCACGTCGGTAACGAGCCGACGTCGTTTGAGTGGGGGTTATTTGTATGTATCTCCTGACGTGTCGCGTCGGTGCGTATACGCTACGATTGGATCGCTCGTGCCAATGAGGGCAGGAAACCTACCGGACAAGCAAAGGAGACATTGAATGATTGGTCCCACGGATCCGGATCCTGGCTCTGGTCATCTTTCTAAGCGCATCACATTGTACCGAAGCCGTTGTGTTAGGGTTACATGAGGTCTGCCTCGCCGGGACATCATCCATGATCCATGTTTCATGAACACGAGCCGATCACCCTGTGCTCTTGTTTTGCGTAGCTTTCTCTATAGATATTTGTAAGTCAACTGGGTCATGCAATTACCAACGAGATTTCCTAGTTCAGATGAGTATGTATGCACAGTTCCCCAGACTTCTCCCCCATCTCCACCTCCACATTCTACCTTCATATGTACCCTGCCGGGACTCCACAACCACATGTCTCGCTCCCCACTTTCGAATATTAAGGATTAAAAATAGTGAGAACGAAGAGTAGCTGGTAGCTCCATTATGAGGTCATTAGCGAGAATCCCTCGAATCCCATAGGGTCATGGTCGGGGCATTCGAGCCGATGTAGCATATAACAAGGTTATATCGAAGCCTGAAGGAACAGAGGGACATTTCTGATTCGCTCTGGGCGGCCGCATGGGCCTCCTCTCCTTTTCCCCGCAGTTATCGCCCATACTACTCTGATCCTAGGCTTTATAGGGAGGCATGGATGGCACGATCCTTGGGGTATCAGGTCACTCCGAGTCATTGGTGGAACTACCGTTCTGCTCCTACGGGATGGATTCCAAGCTCAGAGATATACCTGCCAAGAAGGGTGGCTGCCGTTGTGTATACGATGGGAATTCGGGTTATTGACGCCTCTTTGCTTATTTAAACGAGATCGCGCGGAAGGTGATTGTTTAAATCAACTTCCATCGGTGTGGGATTTGAAACCCTAAGCGTGTTGCATTGCAAGAGGTACAGGGTGAGATATGCTGGCTCGCTTCATGAGCACGACTCTTGGCGATCATCTGACAGGTCTGTTAGGCATGCACTGATTTGGGAAATCTTGAGCCAGTGAAGGAGGACATGGAAATTGACCAAGACCGTCTGTTCCCTTGGCGCTCAGACCATCCTCGTTCATTCAGTTCATGGCGCTTCCTTTCTTCTGCCGATTTGCCGATGGTTCCTCCCGTTCCACGTGATCCAGCACGTGATCGGGTGTGCTGATGTAATCGGGAAAAGTAAAGAAAGAAGAAAGAAACAAGTTTGTTTCGTTTTCAAATTTCAACACGCGACCAACCCAACCCTAGAAAGTCGACCGCCATGGCGCTTATCAAATACGACAAGTCTGACAGGTCCCGCCAAGAAAAATACGAGGAACTGCCTGTTCGGTCTGCAGAGCAATCAAGGACGGAGTGAAAAGCCGGCCGAATAAAGGTCCGTCCAGATCATGGAATGATGACATGGTGGGACCAAAGACGCTTAGCTGCAGACGAACCCTGAAACACCGCCACCCAGCCATGGTTGAGACTCTTGAGTGGGCAGCAAGATCCTCTGGACCATGGGTCAGGGATCGAGACTGCACTCAATCGCCATAGCCCTCCGCTGTGCAACCAATCATTGCTCTCCTTACAGTGTAGTGGAATCCCCCTGGCGGGTATCCTTTGGTTTCCAGCACACAACTGCGCGGCCACACTGAGGCTGCGTGGCTCGTCGCCAATTTCCAAGCTCCACACTGGGTCCCAGAATGCTGAAAAGGGCAAACCAAACAAGCAATCCTCTTCCGCCATTACCGAGTCGGTCTAGTCCCGAGCCAACCTGGTAATACTATTCAAGGACAGGCTTTCCTGGTTGGGGAGGTGAGGGTCGCCGCTCTAACTGGCCAGTTCGATGAGATGATCCTTCATGCCTAGACTTCTTGGCTGCATTCTCCATTCTGTTGCTGCTTTTAAGGGTCATCTTTCTATGCCTGTCCTTGTATCTATAGAAACACGACTTTTCCACGGCATATATTTGGCGATTGTCTGATACCTTTGTATGGTACCTACGACTCGTCACATAAGGTCATGCTAAGTGTATCCAGCATTCGCGAGGCCAGAGACCACCCATGCCTCAATAATAGCACTACTACTGCAAGGATCTTGCTTCGCACATATTAGGGAGAAACAAAAGAGCGAAAAAATACCCAGGGTCAACGAATAACGATCGACTTGCGTACACCCGGGGGCAACTGTTCTAGTCCGCATCCATCAGGCATAGAGAATGAAATCCAAACAGAAGTGTACATCACACCACCACGGTACAAAAATGCGCCTGAAGTAACGCCACTATGAGTCCCCTTGGGTAGAGAATTATTGGAAACGGCTGTACACCATCAGTACCAGTTTGGTATGTTTCCGAAGTGATCATGGTTGCAGCTCGAACAGTGTTGTGTAAAGGAAATGGCTACTACTCAAAAAGCTACTAACTCGAACGAAAGATAAAAGCAAAACGCAAGTATTACACAATCAACAGTACTAGGAAATATCGTCTAAGCTTAACTTGAATAAATTAGCGATGCAACTTCAAGTAGTACCATGGTAGTCGTGCCGTCTTTCGCTTATCATTCTCCCTGTGAATGTCCTAACATATATTTATGGATAGATGACTGCAAAAAGAGGATTACGCTGTGGTTGAAAACACACACTCACTTGTCACTGAGTTATCATCTGGTATATATTTTAATACCATCAGATTCAAAATATCTGACTATATAGCAATCACAGCTGCTTTACAGAATAGAATATTATCGAATAGTAGTACGGAGTATGGTACTGTGTACTCAACTAGGTATACTCGATGGCCGGATTAAAGCGGCACGGGAGGGAGCTCAGCCACAAAGCCATGCCTCCAATCAGGTGGCCCCGTCGATCTTCATCCATCGGTCGTCGTCAACATCGTCTTGTCTTGTCATCCTGTTGCTCTCTCTCCAGTCGTCCCGTCCCACCAGATCCTCTTTCCCTTGCCCCCTTCCCCTACCTTCTCCCCCCCCCCTTGTCCACTTACAGTCTCTTTTGCTTTCGCTTCTCCCATTCCAGTCTTTATCATTCGGTCTCGCTGGTTCTTTCCCCATTTTGTATGGTCTAATCACAGTCCCCCGTCATGCCGGATTTCTTCCCCGATATCAGAAACCACCCCGGGAGGACAATCCTACTCTGTACCGCCCATATTCAATTTCGTTAACTTCCGTGGACGATGCCAACGCTTCTGCTCTATACTCTGACTCTGCCGTATTTCCCATGGGACGTGCTGGTCAAGCATGTCCTGGGAATTGAAGAAGAGGAAGCTGCAAGCGCTGTGGTCGCACATTAACATAAGGAGTAAGAAATAATCGGAGAAATCATAAGCGCCCTTCTCTCGCTAACCGCGTGCGTATTATGAACAGGATCTCAATTCTTCACTGCTCGTCATGAATCGCATCCGCAACCGAAAGGGTGGCGGCCCTTCACGCTGCGCCCAATCTACCTGACCTTCCTCGCCTCTTTGATGTTTTTGATGTTGCTGATATTGGAGGGTTTGCGACGCTATACGACGTGGTACGGAGGACTGGTCTTTTTGGAAGCGACCGATGAAGTCTCCAGTCTCCAGTCTTTTGCCTACAACTATATCCCCATTATCGTCGCCCTCATCCTTGTTACCCTATGGTCTCTCGTCGACTTCGATGTTTTGCGTCTTGAGCCGTATTTCCAGCTGGCCCGACCGGAAGGCGTTCCGGCCTCCGTGCTCTTTATCAACTACAACTTCGGTCAAACCTTCGTAACCCCGTTTCTTTCAGCCAAACGGGGTCACTGGGTGGCCCTATTGGTGTCGATTGTAACCGTCCTCATTCGTATGTTTCTCCCTGCCCTGCAGAGTACACTCCTGGAACTGCGCGAGGTCACCGTGATCTCCAATGAGCAGATGAAGACCTGGCCGGATCTGGTGGACTTGGGCACTCAGGCCAATTGGATCGCCGCTCAGGCACGGAGCAGTTTTGATTCTGTGAATTCGGCCGTTGCGTCGACTGCCGCCAATAGTCCGCAGAAGTCACGGTCCCCCGACTTTGCCGTACCGCCCGTGCAGATTCCTACAAATGACCGACGGGAAAGCACCGTGTGGAAAATCAACCAAACCATCTATTGGTCGCAATTATCCTGTCACGACTTGGCGACAAATAATGCGTTACCGGTGACGATCAATCAAACCGATGTGGAACACCCGATACTGTCGTGGAACGTGACTGGGTTGTCCCTGGTCAACGGGACGGACCAGGATTGCTCCTTGGACTTTCAATACGATAGTATTTTCTACCCGGACACTGACTTTCTGCAAGTGCGATACTGGGAGCCCGTGTGGACGACAGATACCTTTGACTCGGGCGAGATGCGAAAAGCATTCCGTCCCCGTGGTTGCGACCCTTTTGATCTATACGGCGTTCTGTTATCCGTCAACGCAACGACAGCTCCTGCCGACGCGATCAGCTCCCTGGGTTCCCAATATACTTCGTCGGCAACCATGTTTGCTTGCGATATCGAGTATCACAAAGCCATGGCGGAGATCCATATGCATGCGAACAGCTCCATCACGTCGGTGCGTGTGATTGCTAACACCACCGCCAATCTGACCAGCCAGGAATTCAATATCGACGAGTTTCAGGGCCTCCTCTCTCATCGCGCACCTTACACTAGTGACATACTCTTCATGCAGTATAACGACACGATGGGCGACCTCACCGTGACCGAGCTTCCCGTCGTCAGTCAGGACATGGATGACTTGGAGCCTATGCCCGTTCTGGATACCACGACCGTCATGCAGCAGGGGGAATTCGAAGAGAAAACCAAACGAGTTGTCATTCAAGCCTTTGTGTTGACCATGGGGCGTTTGTTCAATCCGGATATACCTCCAACGACCGTCTCCGCTGTTCGCTTCGCACACCGAGTCACCATTGCCGTCGTTTCGTTCGCAGCAACCTTGTCGGAGGCCATTCTCTTCTTGAGCACCGTCGTGGCCCTTGCTCTATTGTATTTCTACCAGCGTCGCCCAAATATCCTTCAAAGCGATCCAGGCTCCATTGGGGCGATGTGTAGCATGGTTACAGACTTGTTCTCCCCGTCGAATATTCTCGGTAATGCCCAGTCCGATTTCCATCAGCTTTCGACTCGACAACTGCGGATGGTTCTTCGAAATGTCCGACTTTACTGGCGGGAAGGACCGATGGGAAGACGCGTGGAACTAGTCTCGGTGGACGGCGAGAGCCACGGTAAGTACTAGGCTGGCCCCGGATGGTTCCCTCGACTCCACTGACAAGACTAGACTCCTCATCCCGCCTGAGGGACCGGATTCGCACGCGCGTTGATCCGAGGCCGCACTTTCTGGTGATTCCGATCTTTATTCTTGAGTTCCTCCTTCTTGTCGCGGTCATTGCTATCATGGCATTGGTCATCGCTTCGCTCGCCCATGAGGGTAGTTTCCAGCATCTTACCCAGTCGGATTCTAGTTTCTTCCAGGTCGTGTTATCCTTCCTTCCTTCCGTAGTTGCCTCTGCTGTCGGAGCGCTCTGCAACTCCATCCAGCGGAATATCAGTATCCTGGAGCCGTGGGTCCATCTGCAACGCGGACAGGCGAAGGCGAGGGCCTCCTTGTCAATGAACTACGCCTCCCAGACCCCGTGGCTAGTTCTTTTGAAAACCATCCGGGACCGTCATCTCTTGTTGGGCCTGGTATCCTTGGCCTGCGTGGTCAACACGGTCCTCACGGTGGTTTCCGGCGGACTTTTCACGCAAAAGCTCACCACGTCCGGGTTCTCCACCGAAGCCATCCAGGCGAACTACAGCAACTCCATATTCAAGCAAACTGACTTTGCCGCGGATTTCACCGAGTACGATCTGATTCAGACCAGTATCACCAGCGGGGTGCCTATGATCCCGTGGACCAGTCCAGATTATTCATTCGTGCCCCTGAAAAACACTCAGCCGAACGTGACTGCCTCATATGAGGCTACGACCCTCGGCATTGGCGCTGACTTCGAATGCCAGGAATTATCGATTTCTGAGCACCTGAAGAGGAACGACACGACGGGGCAATTCTATTGGCAGTACCAACCGTTTCACAATGAGAGCCGACAGTGCACGGTGGACATGTTCCAGCAAAGGAGCGACAAGATCCCCCTCTCTATTCACTTCCTTTCTCCTGCGGCCCTCGAGGACATGGACCAATGTCAAACATTCACGGTTCTGGTGCTTGGACGATGGAATTACACAGGAGACTCGGCCATGACCAAGAAAAACACGATCGCTTTGCACTGTGAACCGCACGTCCAGATGCAGAACTTTTCCATTGTCTTCGACCAAAAGGGTCAGATCCAGGATTATGACCCTGTACCAAACACTGCGATTACCTCCGGCCCCATGTATGAGAATGCCACGGTTAGTCTGGGCCAATTTAACAAAGTCTTCGCCTCCATTCCCCAAAGCTTTGTCGACGAGGAGCAAAAAGGGCCCACCGTGTCTTCATATGATTGGGCGGGCTTCCTGGTTGCTCGCTTGTATAAGCAAAGAGAGAATAGGGTGTCCGCGCTGGATTCCGCAGACCTGATTACTATGTCGGAGACCGTCTACCAGTGGGTGTACAGCACCTACTTTTCTCTGTGGGGACCGACCTACCTAGAGCCACTGGAGCAGCCATACACTGCCACCAATGCTACCGTCTACTACAGCACCTGGGCTATGGTCCCGTCGGTCCCATCATTGACCATCGCGCTGTCTATCATTGCGCTGGACACGCTGGTTGTGCTGGTCGTGTTTGGGACGCGACGGGGTCGGTTCAAAGGGCCACGGATTCCACGATCCATTGGATCCGTCATTCCTTGGATTGCAAACAGTCGGATGCTGAGCGACTTCCGAGGGACTTATTCGTGGACCAGCCTCCAGCGCCGGGATTACTTGGATCGATTAAACAAACGCTATGCATTCCGGATGTTTCCAGGGTCGGACGCCCAGTGGCGGTTTGCTGTGGACGAAGAGCCGCTGGTGCAGGAGGACAAACCAACTGTCGTTACTGATTCAGGCACTGTGGATCCCGCTAAACAACCTGGTGCGATTGAGCTCCGGCCTATTGGTAATGATGATTCTGGGGCACAACGAAATCATGAGTAATGTGATATGACCTGCTTGTATTATAGCCTGGCGTCTTTGAGTTTTGGTTAGACAGGATTTTGATATTGTTTTATGGATCTATGTATGTACGCATGTGGATCTTTGTACATATAGCTTGATAATATATGCACCACATCATCTTGACAGGAAGAAGCGAAGACGAAGGATATTCTCCATATAGATAGACTGTAGGATCCAATATATCAGAGTGATAAGGGAATTATATCACATCAAAATTGAGATATTTTTTCTACAGTTACAAACAATCGTAAAATTTAGAGATAACTTATATCATAGTAAATCACTTAAGATTAGATCTAATCGATTCTCTATTTAATAAAATATATTACGTTGAAATATCGAATGATTTTATAAAGGATTGGGTGTATATTTAGTAAAACGTATTTCCATCTCAAAATATATTTTGCTGTCATCGAAGAACTTTCACAGATATATAAAGACAGATATATAAAGAAGTGCTTCTGGCGACTACATCCCCAATTCTTTCTTAAATCAGTAGAAGTTTAAGACAATACGTAAAATCAAATAGCATATTATTTAAATATAATTCTCAGCGACTTAATACTACCTAAAACTACATGACAGCAACTGGAGTGCCTAAAACGACCGTATTGACTTCTACAGCGCAAAGCAATCCTTTCCACCGAAACATGAAAAATAATACAATCAAAACAAAGGCGTACATAGCAAATACAAGAAGATAGCCTGCCGCCCTAATGCACCAGTTACTAGAATCATGCAGCTACAGCTTGTTCTGACTATCAGTCAATAGCTCCACCCCTCCACCGGCAATGCACACTTTGCCCGTTTCAACAACTCTTGTTTGAAAAGTGACTGTTTTACCCTCCTTCCACAGTTCGGGCCGGAGGGTCTGCCCAGGGAAGACACTCTCAACAAAGCGGCCTTGATACTCTTGTATCGGCCATATTGTTGGACGATATGTTTCCCCGAAATACCAAAGAAGCAGAGACCGTGAAGAATCGGGGCAGGAAACCCAACAGCCCTACCAACAGCGGGGTCTATATGCCCCAGATTATAATCACCACTCAGCCGGTATAGTGCCGCTTGCTCCTCGGATGTTTTATCTTCACATATGAAATCCGGCGCCGTGTATGTCCTTGAGTTGCTGAGACTGGGCTGGGTTTGGCCGCCAAAGCCACCAGCATTTTTCACGAACAGAGAGACCTCGTTGTAAAACACATCTTCCCCGGTAACCTCATCGCGTGTGATGTGAGCCATGGTCACAATGGCTGCTTTCTTCTTGTCGACCACCTCAAGGAGTCGGCTATGCGTGACAAGCCTGCCTGCAGTTGGAATGGGATATTTGCGAATCTCGAGGTATTGCTCTCCATGGACGTAGCCCAGTGGGTTCCACTTGGGCAAAATATCTTTGAACTCGACGGGCAAGCGAGAGAAGAAGGCTGGAATGGTCCCAAAAGTTGGTACCGGCTGAAAGTTCAGATCCGTCTCGAGGACAAGAGGCAAATCATTGCGTTTGGCCGTAACGCCGAGGTCTTGAGAATACGCGTCAGATGTCTCCCAGAGCTAGTCGGGTGAGGTATGTGTGAACTCACTGTAAAGAATAACGTCCTTGTGGTTGTATTCATAAACACCGCCCCGGGCACGAGCAGCCTGCCCGGCCTCTATCTTTTCCACGGCACGCACTGTCTTCAGGATTCCATGAGGGATACATTGAGAGGTATGTGCACGACTGCAGGAATAACCAAGCAATCTTCGTTCGAGATGAGGACTGACATTGCGTGTTAGTTACGGAGCCTCGCCTCAGGACTTTGCGGAAATTGCGCGAATCAATCATCAGCACTCGAAGCACAACCCGTATGCCCAGTTTCAAGATGAATACAGCTTAGAGCAAATTCTCGAGTCCCCGAAAATGGGGGGCCACCTCACGAAGCTTCAATGTTGCCCTACCAGCGACGGAGCTGCCGCCGCCGTTCTTGTTTCTCAGGCGTTCCTCGATCAGAGACCTGAATTGAAATCTCAAGCCATCCTGATTGCGGGTCAAGGCTCAGCAACCGACAGCCCTGATCTGTTCGCCGGAAGCCTCGAGTCTGCCGCTGGGAGCAGTATTACCAAAGCTGCAGTGAAAACTGCCCTAGATCAGGCTGGCCTGAAATCTGTGCACGAAATCAAAGTGTGCGAGCTGCACGACTGCTTCGCACCCGCTGAAATGCTCGCACTTGAATCACTGGGGTTCGCAGAGAAAGGAAAGGCGTTTGAGTATGTCCGCCGAGGAGATATCACCTATGGTGGCAAAACGGTAGTCAACCCGTCTGGAGGTTTGCTTTCCAAAGGGCACCCCCTGGGAGCAACTGGATTGGCACAATGCGCAGAGCTCGTGTGGCAGCTGCGCGGCTGGGCTAACAACAGACTGGTCGAAGGCGCACGTGCTGCCCTGAGCCACAACGTCGGAATGGGTGGATTTGGTGTGGTCACTGTGTACAAGAGAGCAGACGGGAAGCCGGCCACAGTTGTGGATAGCGCTGATGTTGCCCGTCTTTCTGGGGTAGGGTATAACCCAGCCGTTGAGGCCAGAGGCTTCACTGAGGCTCAGGCCTCACTGGTCAGATCCAAGACTTCGCGATGTGATTGGGCTATAGACGAAAGCCAAAAGAAGGTGGAGTCTCACTTCTAGCCTCAATCATCCGTCGCAATGCACCTGTGTGTGGTAATCTGAAGCCTAATGTGAATGTGCTCTGTGGCAGGCATTTAGCCACTATTTAGATAGCTTATCGCGCCTTTCGTATCTTCGTTTATTCTTCCTCATGCTCCATTAATTCGTTCAAGGCTAAGATGTCGATTTTGTCTTCCTATGGGGCCTCTTTCAACACGACTGGGTGAATTGTAGCTGTTTGTGATAGTTGTTTTCATAGGATTTTAAATCAAGGGTTATCAGTTTCGTGGGAGTTGTGAAAACCTTGCCCTTACCATTCTTTATCCTTTGCTCGGTCTAAAGGGTATCAGAAAGAAGTCTTGTCTCACCCGCGTTTCATTTATGAAGCCACCCCTAAGTGGGGAGAAACTGAGTTGCGAGATTGAACACGTCTCCTATGTTTCAGCTGCTGTGTATCCCGCGTACCACTCTCGAGCCTTGTTGATGTACCCTTTCTGCATGATTCCTCGTATTAATTTTACTTGACTGTCTTGGCTACTGTAGAGTAACATGTCCTTCGAGGATTAGCTCTATACTCTTTTAAAGCCGTTTAGATCTGTCTAGTCTCTGAACTAGTATCTACTCGAGAGCTTATAGATAGTTTCAGAAAAATAGTAGTATAGAAAGATGTCGGTGACCTATACTCTAATCTAGAACTAATTGCCAGGGTGCGAGTCTACCACGACTGGGGAGGGCTTTGAACGCGACTTCTTCCCCCAGGCAAGCAGAGAAGCTGACAAGAGCAAGGCAGCCCTAGGGATGCCCCGAGGGTAGGTCGAGGCCGGCACAGCAAACGCGACGATATGCAATGATTTAAAACGTCTTGCGGACCAGGGCACCGCTAATATACACCAAATTCCGCCTACAAGTGTGTCTGACTCGTAAATAGTGAACGGTACGGCGTCGCTGTCGAACCAGACTAAGGAGGTTTGCTCCACCTCCGGAGCGAACATGCAGCCTTCCCTACAAGCAGGGAAAGGAGCATCAGCGTGAAATATAAGAATCTGAAAAGAGAAAAGAACGGAAAGGAAAAAAGGTGGCACAGGATATTCAATCAATACGATTCCGTAGTCCAGCTAACAAATGCTCTATCTTGTGCTGTCGTGCAGCGATTCGTCAAGTCTCATCAATCACTACGCCCGTTACTCCATGGCCCATGCTTCGCTCATGCAATCCACTTCTTGTACTTCCTGACCTCCCTCTTGAAGATGTTGGTCGATCCCCCAAGCTTCTTGGGCTCCGGCGTAAGAACCTGGCCCTTGTTCGGGGGTCCGTTGAAATCGCCGCTTCTGCAGGCATCGTCGATGCCATTGCACTTGGTCATCCAGATGTCGCAAGCGTGGATACCCGTGGGAAGAGCGGTGTTGTAGCACACATCACTCTGGTCCCAGCACTTTTGGGAAGACTAGAAACGAGTTAGCAGTGACCATGAAACACTAAAAATCCACAAGAAGAACATACAGCCCAGCAGCCGTTCTCATCACTATAGTCAGGAACCTCAAACCCACACCAGTTATCGCGCTGCAAGATGCAACCGGCAGGCTTGAGACCCTTGTTCTGAGCAGCAACAGCCCTCTTCTCCGCCGGACTGACCGAACGCTCCGCAACACCCTTACTCTCATAGACAGCCGGGCCGGGGATAGGATAGGGCAGCTTCAGGGGCTTCTCATAGATATTGTACTTCACGCCGGGGCTATCCAGCGAGTAATAGCCCTCACCAATACTAACAGTCTCGGGCTTCGCACTGCCACCACCCTGCACAAAGATCTGGGCGCAGTTGACATAGAACTGTGGGTCAAGCGGGTCCGCAAAGGCAGCGTTGTGCAGTGCCAACAACTCCGTCCTGACCAGGTAATAGCCTTGTTCGATATCCGAGGGCACCCGCACAGACAGGAACCCGTTGTTGTCGATCAGTTTCTCCGTGCACCACTTCTCGGTGCTCTCGTCGTAGCCCGTGTGCCAGATCTTGAACCATCCGTCGCCCGCAGCGTTGTTATCCGCCGTCGCGTCGTCGACCTTCTTCATGTACACGGCGCAGGGGCCCTTGTGGCTGATATCGATGGAGCCCGGCTGGGCGCCGTCGGCCCATGCGCGGAATTCGAAGGTCAGGAGGGAGTTGGCTTTCGCGGGGCACACACGGGCGACGCCTTTTTCGCCATCTTTGCCTGTAATTCCGGGCTGTGTTAGTTGATGTCGTTCCGGCTTTATCTGGGGGCGGGGGTCGTCAAGTTCCTACCGCA
Organism: Aspergillus nomiae NRRL 13137; assembly: GCF_001204775.2. NCBI lineage: Eukaryota > Fungi > Ascomycota > Eurotiomycetes > Eurotiales > Aspergillaceae > Aspergillus > Aspergillus nomiae. The sequence goes on from NW_015378375.1 coordinate 36,130, forward strand.
GGCGATATCCTTGCTGGACAAGGGCTCGATGGGGTATGTGGCGGTGTTGGCATCGTGGTTCATACGGACGCAGGTGCCATCGCCCTGGTTAACTTCGTCCACGTAGAGCGTGGTGAAGGTTGTGTGGCTGAGCGCCAAGGGAGCGAGGAGGAGAAACAGGGCGGATCGAAACATCTTGCACAAAAAGGAATGTAAGGATCAATCACAGATTGACAGTTGAATGACGTTGGAACGTAAGGAATGAATAAGTGAGAACCTGCTTCAAGCAGGTCGGCTAGAAAAGAATGACTACAAAGAAAGGAATGACTTGTAGAATGTGAAGCAAGAGGTGGGTACCCAAAGAGACGACGGTGAGGGTATATAAAGAAATCCAACGTTCAAGACCCTGCACAAAGTTCAAAGACCACCAACGGACCCCACTAACCGAAAAAGCCCAATTGAACCCTTAATAGAATTAAAGCAGGGCATCCATGAGTCCAGTCGATCAATTAGATTGCTCGGCGCTTACCGAGAGATTAGCAGCGGAGATCGCAGCAGCCAACGCTTCAACGCCGACGGGTCCGATCGAAGTCCAGATTCGCTGAAATGCCGTCGGGTAATCCGCCCCCGAGGGTCTTTCTTGGCGGTTTCAGAGCTGTGGTGGCGTTCGCGTATTCTTTGTCGCTGTTGGATTTGGGGGAAATTGACGGTGGAGCATGTTCGCTGACAGACAGGCTCCCACAGGCACCGGTGAGGGCTAATGATTGCAGGGCCATCCAGTGGTTGTCTGTCCTGTGAAATGACCCGTTTCACACTGAGTCCAGTCCAACCGGATCTATCGAGCATGCATCAAGCAGGTTTTGGAAGAAATCGAACCCGCAAACATGCTCTGTTATCTGTCCACCATTATAGAAGGACGGTCTATTGTTTGCCCTTGTACTTGTGCAACGTAGCCAAATATAGCCCTCGCCATAATGGCATTATTCCATGCGCACACAGGCAGTGTGACCGTGAGTCTCGTGTGGTGGATCGCAGCTAGGGCCAGGTTACATTCGGATAGTGTCTTGGCTTCCACTCTCACCCACTGGAACAGCTCCATCTGATTGGCGCTCCAGGCTCTGGCTCAGGTACAGATCCAGCCGGGTTTCAAACAGGAATCTTTCGGGATTTACAGCCCCGTTGGAAATCGTTTATTTTCTTGGCCTCTGTGAAGACACAGTCGTCGCGCTTTAAGACATGCATGCACAAAGAGATCTTTCCCCGGCAGTGAGGTACAGGACTACAAAGAACGGGGCAGAACAAACTTCACCATGCTCTATCTTTACCACTGGAACTGCTGTCGTTAACACCGAGATAATCACAGAAGCATATCACATGTTTCGGAGGTTTAATTGCATTATTCCATAAACGCAACCTGACAACATGACTGAACTTCTGGACAAAATATGAGAGGCCAGGTTCGGCATGGTGCCAGGATGTTCAGTAGACGCTCATGTCGCTTACAGTTGCCAGTCAGACAACATGTGAATAAGGGGTATTTTTCAGCCACAAAGGATAGGTAATTTGGATCGAGGCCACTTGCCGCGAAGAACCCCTTGATGACTGCAGGAAAGGATCAGAATCGTGGAGGTATAACGGTCGGAGATAATTCTACGCATTTTCTTTTGGGGTAAGAGGTAGTCAGCTGACCGGCCCTTCTAGCCATACCCCAAGGATTATTTATGCAAGAATCTGCAGTTTTCTCGATTCAGATCAGTAGACTATGCTGGTGCTTGAGAACAGCGCTTAGCACATTGTTCCCAAGCATGCCTCGGAGGGACAGGTTGTAAATCTATCGGGCACATGCAGTCAGGCTATTCATAGGGCAACATAGGGCGCTTCTGCAATAGTTTCAGATATTATCATGACATCATTGGACCTTGGCTCTTAGGTCGTTCTAGCTTCTTTGTAACATATACTGTCACCTGCTGCGAGAATATTAGTCATTTATCTCATATTCTGGCGTTGGCATGTTCACCATGGATTATTCGCTGATTTGAAAGCATGGTTGCAATATTAGATTTCACTAACATGTTGCACCCCCTAATAGCCCAATATAGTAGGCCTGTCTTTGTATAGGAAGATGTCAAACAGAGGTCCTATCAGAAAATGAAACGTTCGGACAATGCAGTCTACGGAGGCTACGAAGTTTATATATTTTCTTACCCCTGCCAGACTAAAACACCATATGACGCGAGGATGCTACGAAACACTCTATCCCTAACATATATAGAGAGAGAGAGAGAGAGAGAGAGAGAGAAATGCAT
>NW_015378376.1:0-38219 GCF_001204775.2 Aspergillus nomiae NRRL 13137
AAAAGAAGCAATCCAACACCTCTTCGAAATCCAATCCGCAGTGCACGGCTACCTAGGCCCAGAAACGCAACAAGAACTCGTCCGGAAAATGTACCCTCTCCAAACCAAACCCAACCCAATCCAACCCCCCAGAAGCAAACACAACCCAACAAACTAACTAACTAATAATGAACTAGAAAATCCCTAACCCAAACCCTCTCCACGCTGCACAAAAACACCGCCGACCCAAACCCCAACACAGAAATCCCCGTCGGCAACCCCCGAGACCCGAATCTGGGTTCTGTGCAGCTGCCGCCCGAGATCATCGACTACGTGGACGCGGCGCGCAACCCGGATATCTACACGCGCGAGTTTGTGGAGCTGGTGCAGCGGGGCAATCAGGATCTGAAGGGGAAGAGGGAGGCGTTTGCGGAGTTTCGGGATGTGTTGGCGAGGGAGATGAGGAGTGCGGTGCCGGGGTGTAAGGGGGAGGTTGAGCGGGTTATGGAGGGGTTGGGTGTTGGAAATAGGGATAGGGATCAGGGGAGGGATGGGGGTGGTAATGGTGGGGGGAGGTGATTGTGGTTGTGATTGTGATTGTGGACTTCCTGTGCGCTGGGATTGGGAGGATGTTTGGTGGTGTTGGGTGGTGTTGGGTGGTGTTTGGGTTTCTTTTCTCGTGTCTCTTCATACCGTGGAATGGCGATTGGGGTTTATAGAGCGGCGTTTTATTTTGGTATGTGACTATGGTTGTCTCTGCAACCGCTTATGGAATGAGGTTATACGGATCTGGGTGTTGTACTCTGACTCTGTCTGTCTGTCTATTTACATATCTACTCGTGCTAACGAGTATGAACAATGAAGTATCGAATATACATAAATCTAAATACACTACAGCAGAGATTTATTCTCTTCTCGCCCCCAAAAAAGCCAATGATATCTACTTGGACTAAGTTTGGGTGTCTTATGGGAGGTTACTCGTTCATGTTTAGTCAGGATAGCTGATTTGGGTGTACTATACGTATCTTAGGGTGTTGAGTTCAGTATCTATTTCTCTTATTTCAGGTTGAGTAGTGGTCAAGGGTTAGTCTCAGTTTCATTTTATATATATATTGTTAGATATATTGCCATCATCCGTCGTCGTTCTAACATTCTGTGTGTCTGTAAAAAAGACAATTTGAATGTGTTTTCTCGGCTGCTATAGCGGGAACTATACGCCCCGTACACGTGCAATCGAGCTTATTTCTCCTAATTCTATACTGCAATCTATGAGTGCAAAAAAATGAATACAATTGCATACAGATAAGGACAAAGATAAGAGAGCAAAGTAAGAACAAAAAAAGTAATGACCAGACTGGGGCTCGATCCCAGGACCTTATCGGTGTTAACGATACGTGATAACCAACTACACCATCCGGCCAATTGATATTGTGTATGGTTGTAATTTCGCTAGACTAGCCAAGAGTATGTTGCCACACTCTATTTATCATCTGCGCGGTCTACAAGCTGGCAATAACTTCCTCCAAAACCTTGACCAACCCAGTCATCTCTTCCTCTGCGTGATATTAGCCTTGAATTGCCAATGCCATAGAAGTACTCACCTGTATTATAGTGTAACATACTGATCCGCACCACCCCATCCTCAACGTCCTCCAAACCAATGATGTCGTTGATCAATCGATGACTGTACATATGTCCACTCCGGAACCCGTACGCAGATCGCTTTTCGACCTCCTCTACCACTCTTTGGCTTTTGGTACCCCGCACCGTGAAACTGATAACGGGGACACGGAGGTTCCGATCCGCAGAGCGCTCTCCGTAGACAGTGACCCGATCGTTAGCGTTGAGGAAATCCAAGACAATCTGCTGCAGCCTTTCCTCCTGAGCGGCGATCTTTTCCCACAATGCAGACACATCAGGCTCGAAGTACTCGACGACTCGTGGGATGCTCTGGACATTCTCGTAAGTGGCGGACGCCAGGTTCAGCTTCAGGTCGAGGGTGTCCGTGCCTTTGAAGAAATGGCCTAGGGTGTCGATCTGGTCATGGACACGCGATGAGGCGTACAGCTGTGCGATGTGGGGTCCATAGACCTTGTACCATGAGAAGGCCTGTTTGCGATGATCAGCCCCTGTGACTTTGTCTCGGTATACAAGATGTACTCACGTAGAAGTCGACATCGAGATCCTTGACATCGACTTGGCGATGAGGCGCAAGTGCCACGCCGTCCACGCAGAGCAGGGCCTTAAGAATACAAGTAAGCATTACATCAGGTCTAGGTTAGCAGGTAGTGGTAGCTTACCCGCGGGTACTGATGCACGACCTTCGCAATTCCCTTGACGTCCACGATGGATCCAAGGATATTCGATGTATGCGGGCAAGCTACGAGTCGCGTTTTCTCCGAGACCAACTGTTTCAAGTCATTCGGATCGCAGACGGGGTTCTGCGGGTTGGAAGCGGACCACCATTTCACCTCTAATCCTAGTCGTTGTGCGATCCTGACCCAGGCGGCGGAATTGGCCTCGTGGTTCAATTTGGAGAGAATGAGCTCGTCACCCGGCTGGAACTTCAAAGCCGTGGAGAGATTGTGCAATAGCTGCGTAGTTGAAACACCAAGGCAGATCTATAGGGACTGTTAGCCGGTTCTACATCCCCTGAGAGTAGGATCTGTACCTCATCGGGATTTGCGTTGATGAACTTCGCCGCTGCTTCGTATCCGTTCGTAAATGCAGCGGTGGACAGCTTTGAAGTCTTGTACGTTGCCCCCAGTTGGACATTGGTATTTGTGAGGTACGATGTAATACTAGGTGGGAGCTTAAGCTGCAGTCCGATCTTATATCCGAGTAGACTTACGACTCAATCACTGTGTCCAAGACTTGACTACCCCCTTTTATGCTGATTAGCACAGCTTCCTGATACTGATAGAAGTGTCAAAGCAAACTTGACACACCTGCATTGTCCAAGAAGACCTGTTCCTGCTTCAGTGCCGGAAAGCGAGACCGGGCCTGTGCGATATCGAAAGTCATTCCGTAGGCTGGATAAATGTTGCGCTGAACTCGGGAGAGGTTGTTCCCTCAAGAAGTATACAGATCTGGTGTCGCAATATAACAGATTGCTGACGATAAGGCGTGAGAGGGGTAAGCTCCCCACCGCGCGCCCTAAGGCACCAGATCCCCCACATTCCCACGGTTTCTCGCGACCAAAGGCAAGCCACACGGTTGAATAGAGAACTCTATATTCATGGTCTCCTCTTGCTATCCAAAACTACCTGCGCAACAAAACGGCAAACAACATGCGAACAGACGAGCTCCCTGCTTCCAACCGGGTATATTCCATGCAAACCGAGATATGTCCAAATAAGAACACATTAAAATAACAGAGTAAAAAAAAGAAGTCCAAAGCGAATAATATCATCATCATCATCCATTACCGCGAGCGCAACCCGGCACTCGGGTTCCCCGTCGGGTGCGCCGCATCATGTACCACACAAAGCAGATACTTCTTATCCGGAACAACAACAATCTCATGCTTTTTAGTTCTCAGCCGCAGGAGCTTGACTTCATCGTCGTCCTCCTTCTCCGATGCCTCTCCGTCTCCATCGTCCCGGAATATTCCATTGCCTAACCCTTCTTGCAAGCCGTTCGGATCTGTTTTAGAGCCGTGGGCGTTTTCATTCAGGGGTCGTGAGAGCGACAAGCTTAGATCCGCAGCGCTGGAAACAAAAGCAAAAATGCGAGCTGCTAGCGCTTCCGCCTGGGACGGTTGGTAGGAGGTTTGATGGGTAAGGGTAGTTGTGCTAGACGTTGTGGAAGGGATGGATGATTCTGCAGGGGTCAAAGTAGATTCCGACTGCTCCTCGGCAGCTGGATCGGCCTGAGAGACATCTGGACTGCTGTTGCCCGCTGGCTTCGTCGCCAGCAGCCCCGTGCTCTGAATTATGGACCCATCTTTGCGCGAAAGGATGAAGGTGGACTGAACTCCCGGACGCGATGTTAGATGTGAAAGGAGGGAAGTGACGTGTTGCGGAATCTGCGAAGACTGATTGCATTAGTCAATATCTGACTGTTGTTCCTGTTGAAAGGCAGAGAGAGAAGAAAAGGAGCGCCTACCGGTGTTGTATGCGCCATGTTGGAGTACGGGACAATTCGAGATGAGATATGAGGTGGGTGCAGAGATATATGACCGCGTTGAAGAATTAAACTTTGCTCATAATAGAAGTTGAAAGCTTATAATCTTGTGCTCCACTGTCGTTTCCTCGCTCGCACACGCTAATGTCTGTGGAATGTGAAAGATTGAAGCTGTTTGGCATTTTGTTGACGATCTTGCATGAACGCCGACCGGATCGCGGACCGGATGACTAAGCAATCCCATGCCCTGATCAGGCATCAGATTACCTCCCTTTCCCTTACTTTAGTACAAAGATAGATAGATATAACTTCGATATAACTGGATAGAAGGCTTAACGGCCTGAAATTGCATCCGATTTCACAGTAAATAGTCACACAAAACACACAAAGCAAAATGGTATCGTCGAAGATAGAACAGGAGGGGGAGTCATGCAAATAGAAGAGGGGGTTAAAGAACGACTACAGAGCCCTAAGGTCATATGCAGATAAAGAGGGGGAAATAAAAGAGAGCGACCACCCAGAAACACCAAAATTAAAGGAAATATCAAGATGCCTCCCAGTAATTCATAGGGAAGCACATCAGGCCCTACTCCTGAGCTGTGTTCTTTCAGAACTCGGTTGATCTGACTCCCAGCCAAAATCGAAGTCCTCAATCATATTTTCCATCTCCCGGATATCAGCACTTGCTTCCGAACCGTAGCTACTGCGTCGGCTGGAGTCTGGGCTAGCAATCCAGGTCTCCGGACGGTATGGAGGCTGACGTCTGTGCGTACGCCGCTCATTCCGCATGACATGGGAATCCGGGCTGGATGAAGAGTTCGTCATAGATGAGAAAGATCTACTAGTATGGGGAGTGGAGAGTGAGGTGGATGATCCACCGAGAGGACCTTCTACGTTCCGTTTACCCCCCACCCCTAAAGCCGCAAGAAGAGCAGCTTGAAGTGTTCGGTTTTGGTGCTCGAGATGCGTAATGCGCTTTTCCAGCTCCCGAACGTAAGAAGGCCGATGACGACCGCCTCGCGGTTCGTGATAGTAATGGCTACCCTGCAAAGGTGGTGATTGTGGGGAAGCTTTGTCCAGGACACGGCTTCTGCGGTTTCGGGGGGTTATGGGCCTGGAGTAGTCGTATGACGATGACTTTCTCGTATGATGTGTTTTGCGTGTGGCAGATTCATCAACGTTCATAGGCGCCAACTTAGGTCGCCGCCGCCTACTGGAAATGGGGTGTGTCTGTTGCTTGCGCATACCAACATCCATACCTTCATCTTCAGAAGATGGAAGAGGGGTCTCAGAGCGCTCGTGAAGATTCAGATCATTGGTTACCCTTTCGCTGAGAACACTTGTGCTTCGTGTCCCACCGCTTGGACGGATCTGAGAATTTCTTTTTGATGCAGGCAGTGATGACGGTTCCTGGATGTCCGATGATGTGGCGTTAACGTACCCGTGTGGGCTGCCATCCTTTGTGCTAATAGCATGGGATTCTGTGGATTGTCCAGGAAAAATTGTACCATGAGAGGAAATAGTAGACAATTGGATATCCGCAGATTCCCTTTCATATTGACTCCCAACTCTCACATCGGTGCAGCGTGAAGCAGTTGGCGTCTCATCATACCCTTCGGAGGAGGCCATATGAGAAAGCCTTGAAAGAGACCGTCGACCTTCTTCCAGAGGGCGGTTGTCCGAATCTTGCAAATAAATTCGACTCGCTGATATATCTTTCTTCTTGAGTGCACGAACCCTATCAGCTCGGCTTGGGCCGGCTCTCACAGATGTGACAGGCGTGGAATTCGATGCGTCTGCCCTAGAAGATTTGTTTCCTCGGTCCGTTGATGTATCAGGTTGGCTGGCACTTGGTGCAGCCCGACCAGTCATTGACCCATGATTCTCTCTCCTCGTAGCACTGCCCATGGATCTTTCTTCTGTAGAACGTGATGGTAACTGAGGATCACATTGTTGTTGGTTGACACGAAGACCTCTTCTGCCGGCAGTAGCGTCTTGTCCGTAAAGAGGACGAACCCCTGAAGTTGCTTCCGGTAGCGCAGGGAGAGGTCTCATAGGTGCTGGTAGAGGGAATGCATCAATTGAGCCCATGGGCAAGGATGTCGGACGAGGGCCGCTTTTAGCCAGAGGCATTTTTTCATGTCCCTGGCTTGTCACCCTGTTTTTGCTTGCATCTGTCTGTTGTGCTGAAGGCATTTGACCCACACATTCCATGTTTTCAGGGCTGGCGTCACGATCTTTGGTGCTAGATGAAAGTTTAGCGTTCCTATCACTCGGTTGAGCGCTAACACTCGAAGAGTCTTGCTGCGTTGTGGCTGGTAAGGACCTAATGGAAGGGGATGGGCAACCATTCGATATGCGCCAGGCTCCTTTATTAGGCATCCGAGTAGGCACAGTGTCAGGGAAAAGCTTCAGTGAATGTGCTACCGGGTTCGAATGGGTCTGTCTGATGTTTGGTGTACTAGATGATGATTCGCCGTCCGCTGCTTGGGGGGCATCTTTGGGCCCTGTTGGCTTCGCGTCCGCTGGTTGCTCATGACTCAACTTTTGGCAGTTAGTATCATGTATAGTATCTAGTCTAAATGACTCCAGCCTACCTGTTGCTTGCTGTCTAAAGTACTGGTCGACATTCTGGGGTGATGACTGCTCGTTCGATCCGGTATTTCTGGAACCTTTGGTAAGGCTTCTATCTCATCCAGAGGATCGCTAGTCTTAGAATTTGAAATATGGCGAGTTGAGGGATAGGAAGAGTTTTCTTGTAAATCAGTCGATTGGGTTGATGCCTGATATGGTGGAGGGGTCACGTCCTCGAATTGAGGAGGACGAGGCAATGCAGCGCCAAGCAGGGACGTGATATCTCGCAGATCAAGCGAAGAGAAACGACCTCCTTTCGTTTCACATGCATCAAAGCCCTCAAGCGAACCTTCCAGCCATGGCTGTCCAATGCTTTCCACGTCTCTTCTGGAGCTCGATTGAAAGCTGAGATTGGAAGGGCATCGGTTAGAGGATACTGTGGAGTCAATACTTTGCTTAGGAGCGGATTTCTTGGGCTTTCGGGGAGGTAGAGAGGCAGGCAGGAAGCCTGCCTGCTGAAGCGCTAGTAGCTGGCGAGTCGCATCATCCGCTTTGGCTTGAGCGTCTGTTCCCTTTTTGGGACGCTGGGCGAGCTGCCGCAGGCGTCGTTGGCCCGCTTTAAAGATATCGCGCGCGCCACTAGATTGCGACGATGTGGTCGACAAATCATCCTGTGCTTGGAAGAACTGTACAAGATCGGGAAATTGCTCGCTCCTGCTCTGAATATTCGACAATTCGAGAGGGGGAACATCGCCGCCTGGTATGTTCGACATGCTGGAATGACCTCGTCTGGACAACTGAGGACCCGGACGGCAGGTTGGCACTATTGGGCTCGGTGCGACTGAGTGTTCTTGTCGGTTGGCCTGATATAACATAAGGCGATCGACTGGATCTCAGCCATATATGACCTCAAACCCGATCAGGAGACATATGAAATGTCAGGGCGAGTCGACAAGGAAAGATTCGTGGTGTGATTCAAGGGCCCGATTGCCTGGTCCACCCTGATCGTGAGAGATCAGCACCTCTAGACAGGGTATGAAAGGAATGACGTCGGTCAACAGAAGAAATAGCACTGGGGTATCAAAAACAAAAGAGAAGGAAGACAGAAGAGAAAGAATCAGGTGGGATTGGTCAAAGTCTAATCAGTATGTGCGTACGACTGTATGTACAGGAAATGAATGGAGGATTGAGACAGTGAGAAAATAAAATGAGATATCAACCTACATCCAGGGTAGATGCAGCGCAGGGAAAGGTCCTTTCTTTAAAAAAAAGAAAAAAGTTCTATGGACATCTGGACCTGTCACGACCCTACATAGTCGGGAGCATCCTGTCTAGATCCTGAATGCGGCGACCCGAACATTGTCGAATAAAGAGCCGACCTCGTTCTTGATAGATTGAGAGATAGAGTTGAATCTTAAGTAGTGCCATTCCACCATGCCAGGATTGGATTCCACAGCTCCCAAGGGCCGAGACAGGGAAGACAGCCCCAGTTGGGCACCCAGCAAGCAAGGCTAGTGGAATCATTCCTAGCCGAAAAGGTAAAGGACATCGCAGGGGCGGAAGAAAAAGAAAGGAAATAATAGGAAATTATGAAAATCAAAATTAAATAAAAATAAAATAAAAAAAACGTTGCTGGACGATCCGTCCGTGCTAGTAGTTCGATCGGGCCCCAGGTGGCGTCAATGACAGACCGATGCTGCCCCATAGACCTGGAACAGGGAAGCTATTTGCTCGCAGGATGATCCTACCACCGTGGCGATCATTGGGGATTTTCGTCACCCAAACATATGGGCCAGCACTATCGATCCGAGATGGTTTGTCCTCTCTTCAAGTTTCGCAGTAATTGGCATGGTGGGCGTATAGTCGGCAACTCAACAAAGAGTTCCGTTTGCGACTATATCGTCAGGAACCACGGTACCACAACAGCATCAGCACTATTCCCGTGTGACGTCTTTACATGTCTCCTTTTCTGAAAAAATAAAATAAAATAAAAACATAAAACATAAAAACCCATGAGAAAGAGTGTGTGAGAGCCGTTGAAAGCAAGGGATGTCGCCCCTCTCAACTCCTGGAGGGATTGGATTGAGGCCATAAACTGAAACGAGCCCCTTTGAGAACGTAGGATACGCCTTAAGAAACGATGTAAACGACGTCAATTACCCTCGGGTAGAGCGGGGACGATCCGATTAGAGAAAAAACCACGAAATCAAAGAATCGAAATGGGGTACGTAAGGATCGAGAGAGCAAAAAGTGAGACGGGGAATTGCACGCCACCAAGCCAGTAGTGGCAACTGGGCGAGACGCAGATCAGAAATAGACTATACCAATGTGACAGATGTACAACCGAGTGGATTCGCTTAGACGACGAACGGGGACTTTCTGACTTGACAGGTCACAAACTCATTTATCTTGACTATTTGCGCTTCTGGAGAGCTGCCGGAAATAGTCGCGGCCGGGCCCTTCCTGGCTTCCCTAAACGAACCAATTCGGAGCTCATAATCAAACGATACCAGTAAAGTACCAGACGATTGCCACTATGTCTATCGAGCTGGATTCTGTGCAATAAGAGAAGCAAATGTACCGGTCCGAAATGGAGAGCTTTCTCAATTAGGTTCCTGATCCTAACCCTAAGTCTTCCCGTGATATAGGTCGGACCGCCCACAAGAATCTTGAAGAGCTACTAGTAGTGCCTCGTAGCAAACTTGCCTCTGAATCCTACTTCCAGGTAAATCGGCACGGTCGCTCTTCAACCAACCTGCAAGAATCGCACTGCGTCACCTCGTGTCAGGTTCATCGTGTTGCGCAATCATCGACAGGGGTGGGCGAAGAGGGAGAGAATCAACAATGTACCTAGGAGGGGCCGCTGGTCATGTTGGCGTCAGACCCAATGGCTTTTTTTTGCAGCAAATCTCCAAGGCTAAAGAAAAAGGTAAAAAGGAAAAAAGACGCACAATGCGAACTCGGCCATGTTTCCCCCCTTGCATCAGAAAGTATCATGCAGGTCTCGAGAGCATTGCAAGCATCAGGACAGGTAGAAAGTCATTCAAGTATGCAGGAGCGAATATGCCCATCTAGAACGCGCCACCTTCATGCTTTGCGACTGACCCGATAGTCTCTGATCGTACGAAGGAAGAACTGTAGAATCTCGCCGAGCACTTTGACTCTGGAACTTAGAAGATCGCTGGAGTGAGCTTGCCAGAAAAGTCGATGTATCCGAGCATGGACTATGTTCGAATCAACAATTGGTTTGCCCGAGTCAGTCAGTCGTATTCCTTCTCGGCATGTGCAGAGCTACTGCATGCTATGAGATAGATCGTGCGTGACATACTCTGGATCAATCCGATTTGTCTTACGCAGCACCTTTCTGTCCATGAGGAAAGATGGGGAATTGATATGTCAGCTTTGTCTGTGTCGGTTCACAGATAGCAAAAAGGAACCTGATAAGATTATCAGTTAACTCCACTCGGTAAAGAGCCCCTTGTATTGAAGCTATGCACAATGATGATTTATTCTAATTACAGCACCCAGTTTCAATATATTAACATGAGCATGCACATGTAACCAAGATAACCATGCATTATCCGAATCAACCCTCCCAGCTCACCTGTTTCTAAGGGTATACTCGCTAGACGAAGAATCTCCAAGCCTCGGTAGTACATACATATCCTGTCTCAGTGCAAAAACTGAATAGAAATCCAACCCAACGCCACGCAATGCTTTTCAGAATATGTGAGGGAACCCCAAGCCTAAGGTCCCGACAGAAAAAACGTATTCTCGGCGCAACTCTTTGCTGCGCCTCGAAAAAGGAAGACGGGGAAACAAAAGGGTGACAACACATGGCATACGCATGACTCAAGAGAAATGGAAGCAAAAATGCTAAGAACAAAAGGGGGCAACGATGTAGACGCTCATATGCATGTCAGAGACATTGGACCGTGTTCTTTTGTAGATCTGTAGATCAATGTGTTGTTTTCTACATGTGACATGTCTTCCGTAAAACAGTAACATGAAGCATAAGAATCAAGTGCGATGAGATGCACCGGGTTATTTGCTGCATCCATTCCACAGCCTATCTCCGCTTCGGTCGGATGAACGGATCGACAGCTTTCTTCTTTCGCATTGGTGGAGGGGGCCTGGCCCCATTACCTGGCCGCTGTGGAGGTCGCTGAGGCTATATAAGAGGGCAAGTCAGCAAGCAGTTGCGAAGCTATCCATAGCCGAAATAAGACACATACGTTTGCTGGACCTGAATCCGCCCGTGGACCGCTGGGAGGCTTATTCTGGTTGATAGGTGCATAAGCCGGTCCTTCTCGTGACGGTTTAACTAAATCCTGCGAGACTAATCAGCAGAATTCAGCGTAAAGTTGGAAGGAATGGCTTACCTCCGTGTTCAGGGGAACATTGGCATCGATTTTTCGTCGCGGGTTCTTAGGAGCCGTTGGTGGCACGCTTTGATCTGATTTTCGCTTGGGGGCTTTCGCAGTGTCAGAAGAGGGGGAACCAGTGCGTTTGCGCTTAGCTGCGCCTTTGGTGCCATCTGTTTTGGGTTGCTCTGGCTTTTTCTCGTTAGCACCGGACGTAACCTGGATAACAGGTACCTTGGGGTCATGCCCTCCAAGCTGCCTGCTCCGTTGGCGTTCCGCTCTCTGCTTTTGCATTTGCGTATGATGATGTTCCTCTCGCGCAATTTTTAATTTCACTTGCTTTGATAGAACTTTTGTAGACTTGCAGTCACGAGCAACGTGCCCAGATTCGCCGCATTCCAGACAACGGTCCGATGTACAAACAGCACGCGTATGTCCGGGCTGCCCACATCTGTAGCAGTTGCCTCGAGCTGCTTCCTTTGCATCAATGTTGTCGCAATTATGAGTCATATGAGAGAAGCTGCCACAATAACCACACATGCGGTTATCATCCAAGCCGCTGGCACCCCCTGACGGTCCCTCAGGCGGGGAGACGTGAGTGTCATTTATCCCGGATGCATCTGGTGGGGCGTTGTCACGAGAGGATGAGGACGACCGAGAAACAGGACCAGTTGGTGTGCCGACCGAAGGCTTTGTTGACTCCGATCCCTCAGCATCCAGCATGTCAACATTCTTGTAGCCGGTAAACTGTGGCCGCTGAAGGATTTTCAAAACATCGCCATCGGTATAGACACTCCGACGGCGAGCGTCTTTTATAAGGCTATTCCAGAACTCGCCCTGCACCAGGGACTGCGAATTTCCTAGAACCCAAAGGGATGACTTGGCACGCGTCAAACCGACGTTCATACGGCGAATGTCGGACAAGAAACCAATTCCTTTGTTGGAGGCTCTAACGCAAGAAAATATAATAACTTCACTCTCCCTTCCTTGGAAGGCATCTGTAGTGTTGAAATCGATCCTGTTAAAGATTGCATTTCCATACTTCGCGGCAAAATGAGTTTTCAGCTCTCTTAGTTGGCCTTTATACGGGGTAATGATACCGATTTTACCAGAGAAATCAAAGCCCTGGAAATCCGAGACCAAACGTTCATATAGTTGCATGGCTACCCGAAGCTCCGCCATATTGATCAACGAGTGACCCTTTGCAGCACTTTGATGAAGACCCTGCACATCAAAGAACCGATATGGGCTAAGCAGCTCACTCTGATGCCAGGGACGAGCGCGGAGCCGTGCCATATCAGGACCGTCTTGCAGCTTACCATCATAGAAGGCATTGCGTGGATATGCACTAATTTCTGGATGCATACGATATTGGATATCCAGCAGGTGGACATCCCTCGGGTGATTGGACTGCATCCGGACGAACAGACTCTGCTCATATTGAAATTTCGAAGCGACTTTGGACAGGACAGTGGGCGGCAACTGCTTTGGATCTCCGACAAGGATACATTTGGAACATCCGTACTTTAGCGGAATCAGAGCACTCAGTTCAATCGATTGCGCAGCCTCGTCAATGACGACTGTTTCGAACTCAATACTTAGGTTCTGGAACATCTCGTGACCACTACCGCTGAGCGTGGCACAGATAACATGAGCCCCATCAATGATCTCCTGCTGTATTTTCCGCCGGGTTAAGTCAGCATCACGGGCCGCTGAATGGTTTTTGTCGCGGGCGTTATCGATCTCTTGGCTCAATGCAGTCTTCTTCTTCTTAAGCAGCTCAAACTCCCGTTCGAGTTCTACAGGAGCAGGCAAGCCCTGGGCTCTGCATTGGTCCAACTTGGACCGAGTTTCTTTGAAAGCAGTGTCGGCTGCTTTGTGCTCCATATAGATCTTCTGCAGATCCCTTTCGCCCGAGTCCTTGCGAGACGTTTGGCTCAATCTTGCATTCACTAGTTCGTCTAGTGTCACATCAAGGACATTAGTATTTATGGCATCGCTCCTTCCAAGTCGGATGACGGACAGCTTTTCGTGGCGACCCTGAATTGTCTTGACACCTGCTTTGAATCTCATGACCAATTCATCAACCGCGGCATTGCTAGGAGCGCACACAAGCAGCTTCTTTGAAGTAGTTGTCCTCGGGGGAGGTTTAGTGTTCCCGACACCTGTTGGCCGCGAGATAGTGACACCCTGGTTGCCAAGTACGCCACTCAGCAGAGCTCCCACAAGGGCAACGATGGTCTTTGTCTTTCCAGATCCCGGAGGACCTTGAATGAGGGTGAAAGCATCATTGTCCAGAGCGGACTTGATAGCCTTTGCCTGAGCAGGATTAACATTGTAATTCTCAGCAATTGGGTTCAAGGTTGCTTCTGAATAATTAAGGATTGGGGATGGCTTGGCTTTCACGACCTCCTCGCAGAGATCATAGTATTGCAAGGCCATGAGGGCACCATATTCACGCTCGAGAGGGGTTAAAGATGTAACCTTGGCACCCCAGATCTCGGATCCTGGTGCAAGGGCGTTGATAAAGGAGTTACCAGGGTTAACTCTATAGGAAATCTCTACGGTCCCCTTCTTCTTATTTATTCCCGCAATCCGGGCAAGACAATGCGGAGCAGACGGATTATTAGTCGGTGGGTTTGCCTTTGAAAGCAAGACAATATCTGCTTCGCCAAGCCCATAGTCCTTGACCTCAAGCGCTGGCATAACCGTGCTAACTTCCATGAAAGAGTCCACTGACAGTCGTGTCGCAACCTTAACCTCGAATGGTTTGAAGTTTCCCTCTTCTTTCGAGGACTGGAAACCTTGCCATGCTTCCAATATCAAAAGAGGCTCGAAAGTTTTTTGGTAATCAACAGGGTCTCTGAATGTGTTAGATATCAAACTATAATCAGTACGACCCGAGTTCGGCGGAAGATCGCCGTTAGCAAAGAAGTCCCAAGACAATATGGTCCGATGTAGTGAGGAGAGGTCTGGAGCTAATCTTGCGCGCATATCCTTTGCAGAGCGCACTTGCTTGATCTTCTTGACAGGACCCTGCTGTTTGAGTGACAGTCTCTTGCTTTCTTCGTAGGCCCTAACGGCGTCAGGTTTAGATCCACCTTTCGGACCGAAAAGCTCTCTGTCGAGTTCATCCTCGCTCTCTGATTCAGACTCTGACCCCGATGACACCATCATACTATCTGCAGGCCTATGGTCCTTGCCTTTAACTCCAATTCCACTCAGCCCAGACCCTTGCTCGGCGGTTTGTTCAGCAACTCCAGTCGCCGGGAGACTCTTCTTCAAACGTGCAAGCTCGGCCATATCACGCTTCTTTTTAGCCTCTCGCTCTCTTTCTCGTTTCTCACGGAAAGCCTGGACCATTACATTAGACTTCAAAGGCGCCGGGGCGGGCCTGGGAATCGCTGGAAGAGCTTTTGCTGCTTTCTCAGCCCTCTTCTTCGCTTCGGCAGCGACTCTTTCCTTGTTGAGTTCAACGGATCGAGATAGTTGCAAGAGGACATCATCTGGAACATTATCGTCGAACTCATCCGGTGTTCTTGATGGGCTGGGAGTAGCTGACAGCTCGGCCGGTCTAGCAAATGCTGTGATCGAGCTCTGTTTCTTTAGGCTTGCAGTCGACGCAGTAACAACAGGCTTCTTGTAATAAGCTTCCAAAGCTCTAACAAGTTCTGCCTTTTCCCGTAACGTCAGCATAGTCTTGACGGTAGACTTGACTGCGACACCCTCGATATAAACCAGCGCATCCTCTTTCACGGTAGTAACGCTGAGCTCTCCAAGACGGCGAAGAAGTTTGGCAACAAGTCCAACTAGAGTGGTAGCCAAATATTCATCCTTCAGTCGGAGCCATTTGACCATTGTACTCATAGTCGCGGTTGGAGACTTGAGAAAATTTTCGCGGGCAGAGGTCTCTTGACTGGGGTCCGCGTCGACAACGGCGCTCAGAAAGACACCGTACTGATCGAAGAGAAGATCGGCGAACTGAATACTATCGCGACAGAATTCCAGCATCACCATTCTGTCATTGCCCCTGAGATGCCACGATTCAGTTTCGTCAAATATCGTGGTCAAGGCTTGCCACAGGTATTCCCACAACTTCTGGAGGGAAAGGATCTCTCGACGATCTGCGAGTTTGCGAGTTCTGAGCATACCAGTCTGGCTGTCGCAAAGAATATCCACAATGTCCGTCCCTGTATGAATCATCCTCGGAGCAGAAGCAAATGTTTTCATATTCGATATACGTCGGAAAGACCAGCTGAGCCCGTACATAGTCGTAGTAAAGAATGACTGTAGAAGATGGGAAATGGCATCCCTTCGAGCAGATTGTCCACTGACATTTTTTATGAGGTCCACCGCGGCCTGATAGGTGTTTAGATCAGCTGCAAAAAGAGCGGAGATCAGAGCACTACTGGTATCTTGGCTTTTAAAGAGCTCATCAAGATGCTCCGGTTTGAAATCTGCAAGACGCTCGATTATCAAGCATGACAAATGAGTAAGGTGACCGTAGATCATATTAAAGTGAGTCTTCTCTTGGCTGGCTCCTCCCTTTGTGGAGAATTTCTCCAACCCGACCAGCGGTAATATACCGAGAAGAGCAGATGTCGAAAGGGCCAGGTTGTCTTCATGGAGGTGTTTTACAACAGCATCCCAAATTGGAGCTGAATATGTGCTTACACCGTGCTGAAGGGTATCATACCGTAAGATGACCTCATAATCGCTCTTGAGCGACTGGCACTCCAGAGCGAGTGTATTACGAATGACATCCATGCACAGCGTTGATATTTCGCGCTGACGTCCCTGTTCAACCTCAAACTTGGGAGGTTCAAGAATTCTAGCGATGTTTGCACTCACGACTTCCATGGTCTCAGATAGGACAATTCGCGCTACAGAGCCCCTCGAAGATTCATGGTCAGTGAAGCTGCGAAGTGTATCAAGTAAGCTTGACAACCCAATGTGAAAGCAATGATACCTGGCCAAGTTAGGAAGGCGCGAGTCTTGTAGCCGATCAAGAAGCTGGTAAACTAGAGACCTGCATGCTGACGGTTGATGGGGACCCTTCAGTGATGACATGAATGGATTGATCCATGACAACATATCTTTCATAGCGGACTTTTCGTAGGGCTCGCCCTCGGTGGCTTGCTTCAAAAACGCATCTAGCTGGGGATTGTAGAACACAAGCTCAATGATAGCTTGAGGTGATATGGTCTGCATCGCATCCCAGAAGTCTCCAGGTGCCTTTTCCAAGAATATCTGAATCGTATTCAAGATAAAGCGTAGGCCAGGAGACTGTATCCCGATGTGTTCCACCGAAAGACGGCAAGGGTCGATTTCGAGGGCTCGCAGATGATGAGTAATCTGGTCTTTATCCAGCCTTTTGACCACAAGCTGCATCCCCCGCCATAGTCGCTGGATGGCAGCGACCTGAACCGGCTGTTGAGAAGCCGACCTTAATGCGCCGAGGAGCCCTTCTTTGATCGCCCAATCAAATTCTGTGTCCGTGGGAGGCCGGGAATACCGCATCCATGCCTGGATAGCCCAAAAGCTGCGACTCTGATTGGGGTCAAACAAGAAACGGGTGACAGCCGGGATATAATCTGAAACTTTTAGAGTACGCTTCGTCTGAATGAGTCTAAACGGCTCGTCGAAGTATTGCTGGAGAAGACTGTCATTGCGAAGCATAGCATCACAGCTCAAGCTCTCAAAGATAGATAGCAAAGACGCCCGGTCCAACACATGAAGCCCGATTTCCTGGGGAGGTACCTCTTTCAATTTCGTTGTTGCAGTGGTCAAATTCCTCGTTATCCTTTTTATGTCGCATTCGTCAATCATCCGGGAAAATTTTTCGATATCTTCATCATCGTAGTTTTCTTTCAGCTGCTCCATAAGCCAAATCTTTCCTGTATAGTATTGTTTGATACAGAGATCGCATTTCTCGAGGGTGTCGTCCAACTTCCTCCAAATCCAGTTTTGCAGCTCTTCGACCCCCTCTTCGTTGTATGCCAATATGCGCATGCATGACAGGAATTTTTCCCTGCGAGCTGTCGCCTCTGCCACCAGTTCTGCAATGTTCTGCCCCGGTTCATCTACCTGATCGGTTTCGTCATAACGTGCGTGGTCGTCGTCATGTTGTCGCGGACATAATAGGTGGACGTTGTCAGGAAGGGCTTGTAGCTCTCTGCAAACAGATTGAGGCTTAACTACTGTAATACACGATGGCAGTTGCAGGACTGTACAACTTAGCGACTCACCCAACAATATCCATAAACTCCATGGTTACGATCCGGTAATCCAGCTGTGATCTGTCGCCGCTGTAAACAACAGAGCATGAAACATTCCCTTGCCGAGGAGACAAGGATTGGCTACTATACCCAGATCCAGAATGTGAAGCCTCACAGAGCTATCTCACTCGATTGACCAGGCTTCAAGGATCCTCTTTCACGGTGGGCTATATAAGCATGGTTGTGGCAACTAGGCACTTGAGAGATGATACAGGAGGTTTTGCTTTTCCGCTGCACGCCACCACGTCACAATGTGAAAGGAAGGATAAAGGGATGTCAGGGGAATGTTGTGCATTAACACAATCCTTAGAAAGTTTCAAGATTCAATGTGCTTACCCATGCCCTCAAGGAAGCAGCAACACAAGAAGACTCAAGTGTAAAGAGAAAATGAAAAAGCCCATCGGCAAGGCATGCAATACAACGGAGTAAATCAGTGCCGCACCGTCGTCCCTGGCTATTGGTTGATGTTGAAGGCGGTCAAAACGCCCGTCATCCACTTTACGCGCGAGGACGCGCTTATCCTCCACCTGAGCTTTTGCGCGCTACGCCCAATTCAGTTTAATCTGACTTCTCCAGTCTACGTAGTCCACTTCTCGTCCTGCCGAGTGAGTGTCTGCATGACAGATAATTACTTTTGATTGGACTTGATGGGTCTCTGAGGGACATTCGTATTGACGGCCTTCAATAGAAAACGTAAAATCCATAAAACCTGCCACAACACATACCTCATTCCTTCAAGGGCGCTCAAGGTTGTCCTTTGATCAGATCTTTTGTCAAAACAGTCAAGATTATAAGGGAGAAAGAAAAGTGAAAGAAAAGGGCAGCGATGGAAGAAAAGCGTATTCACACACACGGAAATAAGGCTTTTGTACAAGAAGAACACAGGCATTACGCCACAAAGTAGATAAAATAGGGAAGAGGTCAAAAGAATGATGAACGCAATAGAGCTTCAGTAGAAAGGATTCGCGCCGAACCACCCAGATATGTATACCGAACGCCTTCTATGGGGGAATAAATAGCGGGGCTCCAAGAAAACAAGGAGATTACTCGTCATACAAAATCACACAAACAAAACGAAACAGATGCATCGACAAGAAACCGACAAAGGGTCATGAGAAACATCGAGTGTATATAGTATAGTATAAAATGGATAAATAGTTTATGAGGAATGCGATGGAGGATCGTAAGGGGCTTTCAGTGGACTATGAGGACTTTGAGGCTCTTGAGCACCACTTGTCAGTCCCGTCTCCACTCGCGTTAGCTCGTTGTTCGCTTCGAAATCATGTCGAACTCTATCAAAGGAATGCCGCGTCCGTTCAGCCGAGCCGCGGACATAGTCCACTGGCTGAGTATGATAATGTTGACTCGTATCGAGGCTGGATGCATAATTTGTCCCATTACTGCCATTTTGACTGCGGTGGTTGTGCGTCTGATGGGTACGAGAGGTTGGAGCAACGGAAGGCGTGTATATCTGCTGATCGTCGGAAAAAGGATCCTGTTTCATACTGGGTTGTATTGGTTTTCCCAAGTCCGAAGAAGCAGCCGATTCATCACTCAACAACTGACCTGAAGCCGCAGCGCTTGCTGCCTTGGGCGGTACAAACGCCTCATACTGATCCAAAAACTTGAATTTGCCCTGGGTGACCTGCTCCCGAATGATGTCCACATCTAAGGGGAAGAACACCTTCTGGAAGGCCTTGAAAGTAAAACGAGGAAGGAGGCATATCGTGACGGTAAGCAGTAGTACAACCCAGAAAGACAAGGTTCCGTAAACCTGAGCTCCGGACTTGTAGAACTGAGCCGAAGCGTCAAACGAGGAGTAGATACCAGTCCAAAGGAAGATCAGGAGTGAACTGATGACATTGATTAATGCTGTCAGCCAGTCCCACCGATACGAATTCAGCATGATGTAGGTATTGCTGGCGATGACCGCGCTCGTCGCAACAAGGACACCCATACGAGTCCGGTCGCCAATATCCAGCCCATTGGAGGTTTGGAAGGTCGCCGGGCTATACAAAAGATATGGCATGAAGAAACAAATGAGGGATTGGTAAAGGCCGTCAGCCATGTACAACCTAGGGCATGTCAGTAAGGGCCAAAAGGAAAAGTCAGTAAGGCAGCCTACCAGAATTTGAGTTGAGACCATTCTTTTCGCTCTATGCCTCTCATGTACAGCTGGGGAACAGCCAAAGATATCTTGTCGTCGACGTCCTGGTCAAAGATACCCATGAGGATCACGGGAAGTGATGTGAACGCCACGTTGACCAGGACAATATATGTATAGTCAAAGAGGTAGGAACCATCAAAGTCGTTGTAAATCGAATACCAGAAAAGCGCAATCGTCCATACCAAGTTCTAGAAAGTTGTTAGCCGGACCCCAATAGGAAGGATGACAGGAAGAATGATAGACGACATACCTTATAGAAGAAGTTTGCAATAGTCTCCGCCATGCGGCGGTAAGACCATCTTCCATGGACAAGGATAAGCCGCTGAAGAAACCGGAATTGACCAATAGCATAGTCAGAGGACATGGCTGCCTGGCGGCCTTCCTCACCGATAATACCAACACCGACATCGGCCTCCTGGATCATGGCAACATCGTTGGCACCATCGCCAATCGAAAGAGCCATGATATCAAGGCCGTTCTTAACCATGCGTACAACTGCAGCTTTCTGTGCAGGACTGACTCGACAGCATAGGACAGATTTGCATTGTTTACACAATAGCAAGAACTTCTGCTTCAGTTCATCATCAAGCATCAGCTTGAGAGTCTCGCCATCAATAACTACGGCGTGCGTTGGCGCTGGTGGTGTGTGATCGAGGCGGGCAGCGAGAAGCTCTTCATCAGATCCAGTCAGTCCAAACCTTTGCAACTGCTGGTCAAGTTCTTGCACTGCACGGTGTGACTCGTCGGCTGGGATGTTGAAGACGATCAATTCCATATCGTTATCCAAAAGGTTGCACGAGAACCCAATGTTGATAGCAGTCTCCACCTTATCGCCTGTCAAAACCCACAGCTTAATACCAGCATCCGCCAAGAGGGAAATGGTATCTGGAACACCATCCTGGAGTCTATCCTCAATAGCAGTTCCCCCGATAAGCATGAGTTCTTGTTCGATGTTACTAGAGACTTCCTCGAGCTTTTCTTCACGGTCAGTGAGCGCAGCAGCGGCAATGTCGTGCTCTTTGCTCCATGCCCTGTATTCTTCCTCACTGAGCACGCGATCTGCAACACACAGAGTCCGCAAACCTTCACGAGCGAACATTTCAAGATGTTCAGCTGTCTTCTTTCGGAGTTCCTGTTGTTTACCTGGAGCCAAACGTGAATATATGATGCTATCTGCACCCTTGCAGAAGAGTCGTATGTGACCGTCAGGCATGCGGATGATCGCGCTCATTCGCTTTCTTGACGAGTTAAATTCTAGAGTGTTGAGAACGGTGTATGTCCGCTCTTCCCCCATGACGTTCAAAACGAGGTCGTCACCTGATCTCCCAAGAAGGGTGAAGCCACAGTCTCGAGCTGTGCCCACTAAAGCCGCCTCGTCGGGCGACTGTGCTTTGAACTCGATCTGTGGAGGATCTCCAGGTGTATGCTCGGTGATGACGGTATGACACACCGCAAGGGCGAGCATAAAATGTTCCGTGGCGTTCCTCTGAGCATCGCCTGACTGTCCTCCCAATCTGCGACATAATTCGAGGATACGAAAGTCAAACTCTCATCACGCAAATAGGGGTTATCATGTATTTTGCGTAACAATTCAAGCATCCTGGTCGTGTCTAGAGCAATTCTTTCCCGTTCCCTCGCAGCAACAGCATCAGCATCTCCTCCCTCACGCCGCACCATGCCAACCTGGGCTTCGGTGAACGCCTCGCCGTATGAAACCCCATTTACAGTGCATTTTTTGAAATCCATGACATTCTGAGTCAGCGTGCCCGTCTTGTCTGAGAAAATGTACTCAATTTGTCCAACATCGTCAGAGATGTTCCAAGACTTCGGCACGCAGTAAATCTGCAGCTTCTCGTAGTACATGAAGACGTCACTGTGAATGAAAACAGCCTGGATGGTGCGAACGATTTCGAGAGAAATATAGAGTGAAATCGGAACCAAGTTTTGAAACAAGATGAGGGCGACCCAAAAGGTGATGATACCCGTGACCGCTGGAGTGCTCCCATAGGCTTTCAAGTCGAAAAAATTGAGAGACCTGTCGGTCGAGGACCACGCGACGCCGTTGACGATACCAGAAATGAGACACATGACGAACAAGATAGCGAAGTTGTATATAACGTTCCAGTTGAGGTCCTTAGCAAGGCGGGCCCTTTTACTGGGTGTCACACCCGAGTTCAGCATGATTTTTGTCTCGTCACCAGTGAAAAGGACAACGCCTAGAGCCCATTCGGTGTTACGCAAGGAGCAACCACGGAGGAGTATGTTGTTGATGGTGATGGGCTCGATCATTTCCTTTCGAGGTGCCTCGGGGAAGTCGGGGTCACGCTGGTCCCAGCGTACGGCACCGTTATAGGCATACAAATTGGGATGCGGTGCCTCGCTATCGATCACAAACTCCGCCCTCTCGCAATCTCTAGCATGTCTAACCTGCCGACCACAGTTGAGGGCTTGGCGAACTTTGAGATTGGTTTCGCCATCCAAGCTCTTCGTCTCCACGTAACATGCACCATCGGGATCGGACGTTGACAGTACCACGACATCGGCTGGAACGGGATCTCCGTTATATAGTCGAACATAATCTCCCACTTGGACATTCTTCCAATAATCGCGCTTAAACCTGGCCTTTCCAATTATCTGCTTGGAGGTGTCCACAACACTCCCACCTTTTTTCGGGGGGGTAGCGGACACCGCAACACTGTCTCGGGCTTTGTCCGGATGCAGATATTGACTCTGTTCGTCCACTGCGTGCGTCCAATCCGGACGCGCCTCGGGAGTTGGCGATGGAACGGGTGTCATTTGGATGGCTTCGTCTGCCAAGCCGCCGTCGCCTCGTTGAGAATACACGGATGTCCGCGGAGTTACTGTGGTCATAAAAGACGCACGCCTATCAGCTTCTTCCTCGGGATCATGTTGCTTTTTGTTCTTCTGAGCCAAGCCCTTGATCGATTTATATGTCCAGATAGTGGCCCGGGTGCAAGCTTTCTTGATCCGACGCCACAAAGAGACGTTGTCTTCGACAGAATTCACATTATTCCAGTCGATCAAGCGGTAGACCGGGGAATTGTTGACTTCGTTATCAACTACCGTACGTCGCCAATCCTCAATAGCATCTTTGATGGCTGTAACTACCACGATAACGATCAAGGGAACCGTGTTGAGGGCAGGAGTATCGACACCGAAAATTGAGAAGAACTAGAGGCATCTGTTAGTCAGAGAGATCTTCGGCGTAAGACCAATGATACGTACACCAAGGATAATGATGAACAAGAAATAGATATTAGCAATGTTATGGAATTGGAGCCAAATATTCTTTGGGACGAAAGTCAATGGTGTATATTTCGCAGTCCGAATTTTGTTCCTGGGGTAATATGCCTTGGGGTGGCCATCCTCATCTCTTTCTGATTCAGGGATAGGGATGTTAAAGTATACTCTTCGGTTGCCGGCTTCCGCATCACCTTCAGCATTCGGGTTCTCTGCGGTAGGAAGATTGCTAGATGTGGACTTGCGCTTCTCGTCCTTCATCTCCGAGCGCTTGTTAAAGCGATTCATGATAGAGACGCGTTTCCGCACACCTCCGGCGCCTTGAACTCGCTGCGTCGCCCATCGTTGTCGTTGAGTCGGTTTGGAAATGTTGCTACTCACTTCCTGAATCTCGCCCCCAGTAAAGTCATTCTCCGGCGGCGCCAGATGATTGGAAGCCATTTAGGCTATTTCTAGCCCTCGACAGGGCATGCAATGTGTGGCCGTTATGTACTTAGAAAAGGTGGACGGCGAGCATCCGCTCCAGGGAGCCGACAGATAATTCCGCAGCCAGTTCGCGAAACTTCGTTTATTTCTGCGCGGAGAAGAGCGGAACGGTTAGACGGCGAGAGAAATTTTGTCAACTATATTGCGATTGACAGCGTGGTAAGAGATCTCATCTGTGAGGCGCTCAAGTGAAGCGGGTGGATTTGGTGGAATTACCAGCAGTCTAAAGCACTGTAATGGGAACAAGTAGGATGGCGAACGAACGGGGGAGGGAAGAAAGATGGGTTACCCGCCACGGGCCATGCATCTAACATAGAAGAAGTAATACGCAGGATCCAAAAGCACTCAAGAAATCTCTGGCGATGAGGATCGATCCTCCAGAGGGGAAAGTGTGAGAAGGAAAAGTAAGTAAAGAGGCTTAGGGACTGTGTTTCTGCCAATCCCTCTCTGGCTCTGGGAAGCCCCGGGAAACGAGGAGGGTATATTACCAATCCAATACGCTGCAGCTTCTGCGGGATCAGCGGCAATGGAGGTTGTTTCCTGTCCGGTATGGTAAGGTTGGAACCAAAGAACGCGTAAGTTTTAAATTATTAAGATGAAAATGATCATCACGGTGGTACCTTTAGTGATGCCAAATTTTCCATGAGTGTTTCATCTACATAAGCATTTGCATACAAATCTTTACGAGGCGTACAATGCCATTATATTCTCTCAATTTCTTGTTCGGCTTCATCTTCAATGTCCTCTCTAATATCGACTCGATATCTAGCTTAGCTATCACAAGAACAGACTGACGTATGATGGGGGGGAGATCTAGACATTGCCGTCATCGTTACGGTAATTTACCAGCAGAATGTATCAGTCCCTACTACCACGAGTTCGGCATGGGCATCCAGCGATGCCAGCCTCACCGTGGACTGCGATCAACGATACCTTGGTTCTCCTTCCAAAACTCTTAACACCGGTGGCAAGCACCCTCCGACACGGGGTTCGGCTTTCGGAAGAGGCGAGTTCTTAAAAGCGATATCTGGACCATCATATTCCTAAGGGTCTACGGAAGTCGGAGGACATTTAAGTGATTTATGACATATTGCCAATACCCGCATACTATTACTCTAGGTGCCGAGTCCATCCCGCACGGTTAAATCGGACCTCCGATATGGACAACTTGTCCATTAGGGAGATATACGGAAATAAGGAAACAAGGAAATTGAACAAAAAAAAGGAAAAAAAGGAAAAAGGAATAAGGCTAAGGGCTATAAGGCTGTGTTATACGAACTT
Organism: Aspergillus nomiae NRRL 13137; assembly: GCF_001204775.2. Lineage (NCBI taxonomy): Eukaryota > Fungi > Ascomycota > Eurotiomycetes > Eurotiales > Aspergillaceae > Aspergillus > Aspergillus nomiae. The sequence continues at coordinate 24,516 of NW_015378376.1, forward strand.
TAGGCCGTAGATTCCAGCCAGTGCATATCTGACATTGTCCTATTGCGATTTTTATTCGTAAAACAATTACACGTATACAGAATATACAAAAAAAAGTAATTAGAATAAGAATAAGAATAAGAATAAAATAAAAATAAAAATAAAATCAAGGCTGGAGCATCTTGAAAGAAATCTATACGGAATATTATAGAATATTAGTCACCCTTAATCAGCCCCTCACAAAGGTTAGTAAGTATGAGTGAGCTTCCTCTGTATGCGAGATTATACCCCATCCTGCAAAATGAGATGGTATGCAAAATAGTGCAGCTCCATGGAACACAACATGTCATCCACTTTAGATATGGGGGCTTTTTTCGGAGAATGGGGCCTGAAACAGGCTAAAGGCCGTCTTGGGCGGCACATGCTTACTCCGTCAACTACTTATCCACAAGGCCATGAGACATCATCTGTACTGGCGTCAGAAAATAAAACCGTATAGCTACATGGACAGTGCATAAGCCCAGAATTCCTCGGGAGTATACTACGATTAACGGCTATCCATCTCTCACTTGTGCGTTAACAGTAGAAACACCTACTAGTATCAGGGGGATCGCAACTCTATCATTCTATGTTTCCCTTTTCCCCCTTTTCCATCATTCTGCCTTCACCCCTCTCCTTTTCCCGTCTTGGCCCTTAGAAGCTAACTACTGAATCCAGTATGGTGTGGCTCCATCTTGCGTGTAGCTGCGGTGGATTTTGGCTCGTTACGTGAGCCGATGAGATGATCGCCCGCCAACTGTTCTCGAAATCGTTCCGATAAACTCACTTCTGTGTACGCGAGGCTCCCATCTGTACTCCGTAACTACTAAGTACTAGGTAGTACTCCGTGTGGTATCAAACGGAGCCTGAGGAATCTATTTTACTCCTAGACAGATTTTACTCTGTAGGGTATCGTTCCCATTTGCTACCTATATTTGGCAATACGCACCGCCTACCGGTTTTCTGCAGGTAGCATCCCGTGACCCGTACTGTGCACTGCAAATCACAATCTGCAAAATTAGCCTACGTCAGTCCAGCGCTGGGCATGCATGTGCCATGTACTCTACACGAAATACAGTCTTTGTGGCTCACTTTACGTCCGTCCTCCGACCATATACTGATTTTCTATTTAAAAAAGAGCCTGAAAGTCAAAATCTGTTTTCGTATCCGATCGAATAAGCAAAAACCAGCTGAGCCTGCGTCAATCTACATAAACATACAGTAATCCGTCTTCGAGTACTTCCACTGCATGGTGGATCTTGGATCTCGAGTCGTTGGGTGTAATGGATTTGCATCAAACAGTCAGATCGGCCGCGAACTGTTGTGGGGAACAAAGTGTAAAAGTGTACAGTAAGCCAGATCTGCACTTTTCTCTACCCCCTAAACTTTTCCCGATACAGAAGACAGGTGGAAAATTTCAGACTCGATAAGCGATGCACAGCTTAAAAAGGGGGGCAGTGCACGGTTAGGCCGGACAAAAGTCGAGTGCAAGCATCTGTACTCCGTACCCCGTAGGTGTTCCGAGCAGATGCTCCATACCCTTAGGCAGAAATGTAACCTAAGGCGATACCCCTCCTATTCGAGTAGTATTCCGTACGTTCCCTACATTACGGTTGCAGCACAAGCAGATGAAGCCTGCTGCAAGTACTACCAGGAGGTATCTTGGGAGAGGTTTCTCAAGACTGAGATGTCTTTCCGGCAAGGTGGGACTTTTAAGGTTACGTAGGGCGTCGGAATGAAGCTCCTAAAGGAACTAATTCTACCAGAAGCAGTAATTGGCTTTGAATACTGAGAAACTATTGCCAAAAATTGCCATTATCGAACTTTGTGTTGATCGAAATTAAACGCCCTTATTTTTGTTTTCTTCTGACACTTATTTTCCCTTCCGTTCCAGCTGTGGTTATATTTAATCCTTTCTTCAATTGAATGCCAAGCCTATACCTTATTTTCAAAGTTTAGCCCTGTCACATATTGAACCCCTTTCCTGCCCGGTAGATCATAATGAGGTATAGAGTGACACTTTAAAACCAAAGAGTTGGAAGATGGCATCTCAATAGAAAGTTCCATTTTGCCCAAGGAGGCAAGAAAACACCCTCCGTAGTCTGTGTTTATGCCAAGAGACCGCTCAGTCATACTTTATCGATGAACATATTATGCTTGTCTCTTCCTTATAGCATACTTTGGTGTATATATACATGCAGGTAAGGACTTTCCCGGGTCTATAGTACTTTGATATAGAGGGATACATAACATCTAGCGAGGTTTATTTTATTCTTTGTTGTATGAACATGGATTTCAAGGGGTTTGAGGATGTGGTACACCAACTGGGGGACTGACTACATATATCTCGCTCAAGGAGCAGATCTATCATGTGGCCTTGGGCATAGATACTATAGTTAAGTGAGTCTAATTGGAATAAGATACGCATTTCCATACAATTAACTAGTTGTCGCATCTCTCAAACTGTTCTCAATCATCGTCATGTTGTATAGTCCAAGAAAAGATATATATATGTTATTACCGAACCTTACAAAGGGCTCCCCTGTCAAGACAGAAAGACACGAGTATACACACAACAAGCAAAGAAAAGGGACTGGGATTAGCCAAAGAACCGAAATAAGGAAAATCAGCCCGAAAAGGTCGGCAGTACTAGAAAGCTGGTTTGGTGTAATAGGTAGTGCGCTTCACATAGAATGACCGTATACCTAAGAACTTCCGACTCTAGCTTGCTCCAGGGAAGTTGATAGTTTCGCAAGTAATTAGAACGATTTAAAAGCAGCTATTAACTTCATTCAAAGCCAAGTTAGTATTTCAACGTAGTCGAGTACGAAGTATATTCCGGCTCCCCTGGCTGGTACCCCATTTACCCATAATAGGTAAAGTCATTTTATTGGCTAGCGCGGAACCTAGCCTCTCCCCACTCAAGGTTTAGCGCTAAGATGTGTATCTATCGGAAGCCGTGCATGCGGGCCAATGTCCATATCAAACTTCCTTCAGAATGTCTCAACGCTCCAGCATCAGGAATTATTTCAAACGGCCAGATTTTTCAGCTAGCAGAGACTCCCGGTACGAGGATCCAAGCGAACCTCCTGCTGCGAGTTCTCAGTCTTCTCCCCTCAGTGAACCACCGTCGTCTTTTGTATCAAATGGTGGATCTCCACAAACTCCAGACGGTCCAGCATTGCAGTTGAAACGGTCATTGTTGCTCTCTGTCACAGATTCCACAGAAAATTCACAGCACCAACCAAGTTCTCAAAATACTGAACCCACAGCTTCTGACCCAGCATTACCACCGAGCTTCAACTTAGCCCAGCGCGTTGTAAGGAACGGAAGAGAAGTTGTAATTAGCTCCGATGGTGAAGATACGGACGCAAGCGAGGTCTTTGAAGATCCAACCTCTCTTTTTCTGAAATTCGCGAAACCAGATGGTGCCTCTACAAGTGAGGATACAAACAATGATTCTTCTAGCTACGGGAGGACTTTGCGTTCCCTGCCGTCAAAAGATGAAGTGAAACCCAGAAGGTTTTCTCTGAGTCGCGTTTCCGCTCCGAAGTACAAGCACTCCATTGATAGTCTTGTTACTCAAGCCGTCGATGATAATGAGACCGAGGCAAGCATTGCAAAGCTTAGGGCTGCTTTAGAAGAGGAGAATGCCCGAAAGGCCGCGTCAAAGTCTGACGCAGCTCCAGGCTTACAACAGTTGCACGAAGGTATTCTGACATCGGCGCTCGACGACCAGAATGACGAAATGGGGCTGCGACGTCTACTTGATGCTGTCCGGAGAACGGAAGCATTTGACATGGAGAAATCATGGTTTTTCTTCGACCACGCCAGTGAATTAGCTCCTCCTCCGGCGTTTCCACGGAACTGTATAGCAGCAAAATCGAGTCTATCTGTGTTAAGAGGTTCGTTTAAAAATGTAGTGTCTCGGATTCCGTCTCTAACCCGTTCGCAGATACTGAATCGAGAGAGCGAGCATTTCACTCAGGCTCTGTTGATTTCGCATTGTCAAGAGGGCTCCTGCCTGACGAGTTAGTGATGTGGATGCTTAATTCTAGTATGTTGACACGAATCCTGGAGTTAACATTACGCTTACATCCTTCAGTACCGTCGGAGCCTCGAGATACACTAAGGAACGCTTATTGCCGGGCATTCAAGGTTTGTCAAGCCCTCTGTTGATTGGGAGAAGTCCTTATACTGAAGCACCTAAAGAACACTACTGCAGAACGTATACAGTCACTTGTGCGACCGGAAAGCATTGACGCCATGTTCCAAATGATGGGTGCAAACCAGAAGGCATTGACGTTCTCTGAAGTTATAGTTCCAGATGCAGTTCCAAAAAGTGAGGCTAGTCTGTGTTTCTGCTCTTTCCGCTCTTTCTATATAACTAACAAAACACAGATAGTTCGCTGCGAGCAGCACCACGACACCACGCTGCTCTGCTGTCCATCTTAAACCTGCTGCGTGGAGCAGCAGATCTGTTAGTGTCGAGTTGCATGATACTAGAACAGCTACTAACATTCTAATAGGTTCTCCGACGAGACTAGAGAGCACATCCTTAGTATTCTTTTCCGCCTTTCGCTCGACATCTCATTAACTCGCGACCCCATGGTTTGCTCGGAATTGGAACGGACTATAACTGCGGTGTTGGAGAGTATCTCCGAAGAAACGGCGGATAAGTTGGTGGGACTCTCTATACCGTGCTACAACATGCAAGGATATTAATTGCCGAATCTAGGTATATCGTGTGTGCACATCTGCCTATGAAACCATCAAAGATCCTGTATTCCAAAGCCGTCTTTTGACGCACATCTTGCCAACATCAAGCTGGATTGCGATGCTACGATGTCGTCTCGCCGTCGCGTTCTTGACCAAGGATCCTTCCCCACTAACCGAGGAGCCGGACGTGATGGTATATGTAAAAAGAATAATCGATGTACTGAAAGACAAACGATTTGACGTGAAGAGATATAAGTCAAAAGGCCAACCCGAGTACGACTATGGAGAACTTATGGCCACTACGAATGTGCTAAACATTGCTATCGATTCCGGCTGGTCCGGCGTGGACTTTTCGAGCAAGGACGCAGAGCGGGAATTCAACTCCGAGGTTGATGTACTCGCGGACCGGATCAAGAGAATATTCACCTCCATCGAGGATTCGGGCGCATCCCATCTCAAGCGGACCCTAGCGAAGGAAGCCCTTGAAGCCTTGCACTACCGCATCATATACTCTGTCAGGACCAAGCCACGCCCGAAGAAATCAATATTCGGAGAGAATGGAGTTGATCGCCAGAACAAAAAAGTTTTCGACCCGTGGAAGGTCAAGATTAAACAAGACCCGGAAACTCCGACCCAACAACCAGGGGCTTCACCATGACGGCTAGTCAAGGACTAGCCTTCTGGGCCTACATCTACTTTTCTCTGCGCAAGGAAATATATCGAGGCTATACACCGACCTTTATCACAACTAATGTCAAAGGGCTTCTAGTGCAAGGGCTTGCTAAATGCTGGAGCTACTATTAATTACAATGGCCAGCCGGCAGCATGACCCGATAGCTTAAAATCATCTAATAACAAAAGAGGACCATGACTGATGTGATCTTGATAGCAACAGCCAGTGACTCTACTGTAACCCTGCCTTTTCCCACTTGATCACATTGAAGGATAACTTAAGCGTAGATAAACTTTACTGGAGGATAATAAGAGACTGTAGACAAGGCTATGCAGTTCTCCGCACGCGGAGCGTTAATCAAAGAGACATAGATACAAGAATCAGCGATAACGGACTTGGCGCAAAATCAATAATAGGACAGGTATTAGTCTAATCGTAGAACTTCCGGTTCTGGTTCTTTCCGAATAGTGTTTCCCTCACGGCGGGAAGAGCATCGATCTCGAGCAACCGCAGGCGCTCTTCAAAAGTGTTGTTAAGCTCGATCTTACCCTGACCACCGACAACGACCACACCTCCAGCACTGCAGATCATACGTTAGATATAGTACGATCGAAAGCGGAAACAAAGAACAAGACTTACGATCCCTCTGGCAAAGGCTCGGCCTCATCTATCTCCACAGTAACATCCTTGCCAACCTTCTCTTTGAATACCTTCTGCGCTCCCTCAATCGCCTTCTTAGCTGCGCCATTGTCCTTTGCCCTCACCCGAATGGCCACATTCTCCTCATTAAGAGCGTACAGGCCCTCAAGGATCAGTCCCTGCAGAACAGTTTCATACTTCTTAGAATCCTTAGCTGCGATGTCGGAGATCTTATCACGAGCTTGCTGGAACAGCCCGTCAAGAAGTTCCTGACGAGAAGAAAGAACGCGGAGACGAGTACGGTTTGAAAGGGTGGAGCGGGTGATCTGTTGGGACATGGCAGCCTGCTTGAACTTCTTCTCGTACAGTGTGTCGATGGCAGCGGTTTCCTGGCGGACGAGCTTTGACTTCTCAATCGCGAATTCTTCATCGGCCTTCAGTTCAATCTCACGGGCCTTCTCCAGCGCTTCCTGCCGGATGAAGGCCGTCATCTTGCGGAGCTCGCCCGCGACCTGTTCGTAGACGATATAAGCTCGGGGGATAACACGCATCTCATGCTTCGGAGGCAGCGTACCTGATCGTCGGAAAGGGCATGGCTTTGCGACATCTTGGCTAGCGATATCGGGTGATATCAGAATCTCAGTATTAGAGGGCGTCGAAGGGCGTAGGGACGAGGCAGCGAAAGTCAAGCTTTCCCGATGCGGAGGTGCTTTCTGGGGGAGTCAGGACAATGACCTAGTCAGCATTGGAATCCACGATGATGGGGCACAGAAGCTATCATGGAATGGAGCAAGATAAAAATAGGGTGGGAGGAATGCATACCGGTGTAGATAGTTGGCGGGGCCAGAGAGGGGAGAGCTCTAAACAAGCAGCAGGTGGATGGGGGGAGGTTGTACGCAGCGGATCTGGTGACGATCGGGTCAGTTGGCCATAGCGAGGTTGGCGCCTCAGGAACTGCCAGACGGCTTCCCGCCCGCACCCCATGAGATCACTCCGGTCACTCGACTTGTCTCAACTACATCGTCCTGGGCATCCCATTTATTTCTTGTCCAACTCTGCCCCTTCCGTGCTATTTCCCCCCTCAGAATATGGCGACTGTACTTCGAATCTTGCCGAAACCCTTTTAATGTGTTGCGGCGTCTGGTCTACCGTCCCCCGCTCAACGACCAATGCATGAAGATACTCGTGATGGGTAATTTAGGTGACCTGTCCCCACAGGGGAGCGTCGCGGTCTGTTTTCCCCACGACCGGTATATTTCGGCATATAATGTACTCAATGTACTGACTCGAACTGCGGCGATAGGTCGGAGTTGTTGTTGGACTGGTTTCGACCAGTCTCCAAGCCATTGGATTGACCCTCCAGCGCAAATCGCATATTCTCGAGGACGAGAAACACCCCTACGATCTCCGCCGGCCACCATACAAACGTCGAAGATGGCAGGTATGCTGAGGATCACGAACTCGACGAGGAGTGGTACTGATGTTCTACAGCTGGGCATGCTAATGTTCGTCATTTCGAACATCGTTGGGAGTACTATACAAATTACTACACTTCCGCTTCCGGTATTATCGACTCTCCAAGCTGTCAGTGTCTCCCCCTGCTCGGATCCCCAGAGCCTTGCTAACAAGGCTATGAACAGTCCGGACTCGTCTTTAATACGATTTTTGCAACCCTGATTTTGGGGGAAGCGTTCACCAGATACTCCCTCATAGGTACCATCTTGGTCTGTATCGGCGCTCTTCTCATAGCGACCTTTGGGGCCATTGGGGAGCCTGCACACAGCCTCGATCAACTCCTAGAACTCCTCCAGCGTTGGAATTTTATTCTTTGGATGGCTGGGACTGCTGTAATGGTGCTGGTCATCTTACTTGGTTCAAGACTTCTGAAATACTTCGCGTCTCCAATTCGTTCAAAACACTCGGGCACCCGCCATTCTTATGTGCCGCACCTACAACTGACCCAAGGCCGTTCTCGGCTAATACGTGGGCTATGCTGTGGACTAGTAAGCGGGATTCTATCGGCGCACGCTTTGCTTTTGGCGAAATCAGCAGTGGAACTTCTTGTGCGGACGGTCGTGGATCGTGTGAATCAGTTCAACCGATGGCAGTCATGGGTAATTCTGATTGCAATGATCACGCTTTCTCTCACGCAGCTCTTCTACCTACACCGAGGCCTAAAGCTGTGCAGCACGAGTGTTCTTTATCCGTTTGTCTTTTGCATTTATAACATCATTGCCATTCTAGACGGTCTTATCTACTTTCGCCAGATGTCTCAATTGACCGGACTTCATGCTGGACTTATCGCATTGGGTACTCTCGTGTTGCTAAGCGGAGTGATGTGTCTCTCATGGAGATTAGAAGTCATCGATAGCCATGCCGCTGTAACAGTTGCCGGCCCTTCTCAAACCGCACTGGGCCCTGGAATGGCTGTTGTCGAGGAACACCCTTGCTCGTCCCTTGAAATGGGACTAGAAGACGAAGAAAACCAGACCGGGGAGCGCGAACCTCTTCTATGGAAAGCCTCTCACCGTGGAGCTTCCCACCGGCGAACCCCCAGCTTACCTCTACTCACCCCTCAAGGGAGCTCCGCGGACATGGAACCCGCATCTATTTGGGCGGAGCTCGACGACTCGGATCTTGACTACACTAACTCGGACTCCCGGACACCATTACTCAAACGTCTCTCTGCCGACCCATTTCAAACCCGACCACGAGGAAAAACCAAGTCCATCACCCTAAAGGACGCCTCCCTGCGCGGGCAACGCCACTCATCAACCACCCCCCTAAGCCACCAAACCTGGAACCCCCGCAGAGTCCGCCCATCCGTCTGCCAAACCGGCCACCAACGAAGAACCTCAGCCCCATCCCCCGACAACCGCCGAGCGCCCCAAAAACGGCGCATCTATGCCGGCGGGCCTTCTTTCTTCGACATCTCTGGCCTCGGATACGGAACCCACGACAACCGCACCGACACTCCATCCTCCCGTGAACCACCACCACCCACCGGCGCAGACACAACGCCCCTCGCAGGCACGAGCAGTGGCGCTCTAGGAACCGCATGGCGAACCAGCTACGGTATCTCTCTCGCCTAACCGGTAGTCAACGGCAAAGCGACCAAAGAACTCACGACGATCCCGAACACAACCCGGACGCTCCTCCCGATAGATAATCACCGTTACCAGAAAGAAAGATTGACCTTCCCCCATATCCCATTGTATATTACATCACAATACCTTTATGCCTACTTATAAACCACAGCCAGACACAGCCTACACTGTTCATTCCATCCTATATCCATATTTGTCTGGGTTTAATCTCCTATCGGGACTAATCAGGGCTGGCATGTTGAGTGACTCTCTGGATTCGGGGAATGTTACTGGCTATCCGTGTGACAGACTTGGTTTTGTTTTTCCCCTTACTTTTATTTATTTGTTCCCTCTTTTTATATCATATAGCGTGGACGATGATACCTTGGATTAGCTAGATTGGTGGTAGACTTTCCTGACTCTGGGTTTTCTTTTTGAGTATTTGGAATGGACGTCCGGTTGAACCGCAGATCGAGATTGAAACAATTGACCGAAATCCAGTGGAAATAAGTAATATTATGCGTAGGAGTATTGTACCCTTGTTTGTTCAGTTACAGAATGAGGCAAAAAAAGAGCTCCAATTTTCTCCGTACCATACATGAGACATACTTCCTACCCGGTGAAGGGAAACCCAGTCCAATAATATCGCATCAGTTACTCAATCAAATCAAAGCAAGAAGATTCGTGTGTCCGATTCCTATATGCGTGTCCTGGGGTACTGCTCCCTGAGCAGTCGAATTTCACTGGTCGGATCAACCAGTGTTGACCGGGACATAGGCAAGGAACACACACGACGCAAAGGGGGGAAATAGATAAAAATAAGTCGAAAATTAGTCAAAGCGGGTTGAAACACAAATTATGGATAAAAAACACTGTAAAACCACTTCGCCAGGAGTAAAGAGAAGAGATGAAAAGCACCAGTAACACCGCCACCTCCACTTGTCGTCTAGCAGATAATTAGATGAACGTGAAGAAAACAATTAATAGCTTCGGAGCCCAGAACCAAGCGCTTGCATCCTTCGTGTTTCATCGTCAGTTGAACTTTTTTTTCTGAATTTTTTTTTTGTCTTTTCATGTTTTAACCCTTGGTCTTGGATGACTTCGGAATAAATAGAATGGAATCTTGCGAGCACGAGAACAGTGCCGCAGACCCCTCAACGTTGAATCAACGGCTCATGATATACACAGGTTACAAGTTAGGGCACCTTTGGTGTTCGGGTTAGGTTGCTGGTATACGACGGAAACCGCGCTTAGAGCGTCAATTGCAGGGCAAGAGAATTCAGATTTCGCTGGGTATCAAAGGAAGGCCGATGAGTGCGGAGGTGCACATGTCGAAGTTAACGAAGACGCGAAACAACAAACATCTGGATCCCGCGCCTTCTGAGGACATATTACGCAGAATCAAGACCACCGTTTATGCAGTGGGTTGATGCTGGGGCGGCATCCGGTTGCCCACGGGCATTCCGGGATACTGCCCACCAGCTTGCTGTTGCTGCTGAAGGTTTTGGTAGTAGGCCATCTGCTGCTGCTGTTCGTTGGTCATGTAACCTGGGTGCATGCCCGCAGGGCGAGGGATGTTCTGCTGCTGGGCATTAACATTGGTGTGGGCGGCGACGTCCTCTGGTGTCTCTGTGGGCACATCACCGGCCTCGACACCGTTCTCATTGGTGGTAGGATCGGGGGCATTGAGACAGGCCTATTATGAGAGATGTCAGTTCGGGCACATCGTTTACGTCACCGGGGGTAGATCCGATGCACTCACCTGGATGAGGTTCTTGCCCTCCGCCTTCGTCACCAATGGCTGAAGCTTGGGGGTGGTGAAAGTATAGACGAGACCCGTCTCAGACACGACCAGCAATAGCACTTGGGTACCCGTGAGGACCGACAGCTCGTATGCCTGTTTTGCGACCGCAATGAAATCGTCAGCGATTTGGGGAGGGTCCATGCACATGACAATTGAATTATACGCGAATGAAAGAGGTGGATTGGACTGAAACAAACGGGAATGACCGGGCGAACGCTCGAGAAAACAAAGAAACAATGAGGATATGGAGACGCGACAAGCACGTACCTTCTTCATGATACCCGCCTTCCGCTTGGAGAAGGTGATGTGGCGACGCGACTTATCCTGAATGAACTTGATTTCAATCTTTCTGCGCTCGCGACCGGGCTTATCATCATCATCGTCGTCGTCGTCGGCGCTCATACGAGAACGCTTGGTGCCGCGGTTGTCAGCGGCGCCGTTACCGGCGGCCTGCTGCAGGTCATCCTGGGTAGGAGAAGGGTTCTCCTCACCGACGGCAGTGATGTCGGCCATGGTGGAACAAGGGTAGAACGGCGAGGAAAGGGAGGAAAAAAAAGAATAGAGTAAAGTCAAGAAGCAGGTAATGGGGATTATCTGGGGGAAGTGAAGACAGATGCCCAAAGAGGAATGATGCTTTTGAGGGGGTAGGAAGAATGACCAAATCGAGTAACGCGTTTGCTTCGCAGGGTTTGGGTTCAGGACAAGAAGAGGAAAGAGAAACGGGGAGGAGGAGTTCGAAGAAGGCAAAGTGCCGGTTGGGACAGGCAGGCGGTCTGTCACGTGCCCATGAACGGCCCATTTTACCTCCTTACCGTATCACCGGTACGGATCGTCCTCCTGCACTTGCTGAATTCCAAGAATTTGGCGGCCACACAGACCCAGTTAAGGGGGGAACATGCTGCCAAATCTTTCCCATGGCAGCGATCCCTCTACGAGAGCCTAACTTAACCATAAGGATCCCCCGGCCTATCCCTTTTTTCTTCACTTTCTAACCCATCACTCACTTCTAACCTTCTTTCTATTCCTGGGGACCAAGTTGAAGAACACCGGTGGTAAATGACCGTAACAAAGTACTAAGTTTGTCCAGACCCAACGGTGGAGCACACTTAAATCTTGGCATCCGCCATCATTGGCTCAACCGCCGGGAGGCATCGAGGATTCGATCCGGAAGCCAACTCACATTCCCCACTATCGCGTAATAATACCTTGATACCACAGACCATGTACCACCATGTACTCCACCTGCTGAATAGTCTGGGAGGTCTTATCTGGTTAAGCCTGTCTGTGCAAGACTCAAGTGCCTACCCTGAAGATCCTGATTACTTCGTCGATTTCTCATTGTGGTGACTATGATTGACCCAGTGACCAAAAAAGGGAAGCCAAAAAAAGACCTCTGCACGTCACATGACTTTTTCGCGGGATCCGCAAAGTGACTGGAACAAACTTGACCGCGGGCGTTACAAACCCAGGGCTGGACTCAACAGGACCAACTTTGGGTATTGTCAACTACGTACTTGACTTTCCTTAGTTCATTACCTACCAGGATGAGTCAGCCCTCCAACACATTCCACGCCTTCTCGAGTGCATCCAAGGCTCCCCCCCACCTCACCAACTTCAAACTCATCGCACTCAAGGGCAAACATGATCCATCTGCAGAAACGATATACCTATCATATCCGAGCCCCATGCATGTAGCACAACAGGATATCAATATCCTTTGTCGAGTCATCCGGATCATGAGAACGACGCAGTGTAAAGCAAGGGCAACGCTACCGTACACACCTGATTGTGACCGACCCCAGGCGTTCATGGTTGATGACTAGTTTCTTTTATAAATAGCATACATAAGGATGAATCGAGATAAACCCCGTATAGTACTAGGGAGGTCACTCTCGCATGACCAGTCATGGTCACTATTACTTGCTAGTTGATCCAATAATTCCAGCCATATCAGTTTCGTCCGGCCAATAATGGCCCACCATGGTTTACCCCATTCATGCAGTCTGAAGTTACACGTCAATCCCACGAGGGGTCTATACCTCGTGCAGAATGAGGTCTCCTTTCTTAAACTTCGACTCGACGGTCCAAATGGGTTAGTTCCCTTCGAAATAGGAGATGTTCGGTCCATTTGGGTAATCAGTCACTGGACCCGACAAACCTCCATATCTGATGCAGTAGATGATTTGATCTATGATGATACCGCGTAGAAGTCCTTGCTGCGAGGGTAGTATATACATACATATACCTCTGTCTCTGTTCGGCTTACTTTCCTCGAATCATTGTTTGTCTTTCGTATTGTGATTAATAACAGGCTATGACACCGTAAGCACAAACAAAGGTGGTTCCAGCCACTTTGCAAACGACAAGCACTCACCCTCGAAGTACGCAGCATACCAAAACATTCTATCATACACTGCAGACCCTCCTTAAGAAAACCCCACCCCACTAGTAGCTAGTAGTTAGTATCTACCACCGCCCGCTAACCATGTAGTCGAAACAAGCCTCACCAGGTAAACCGTAAGCCCAACATACAGCATGACCTGCAGTCAAAAGAAATGTACCAGAACACCGATCCGCCTCAGTAATACCAATATGTCTTAACCCAAAACATACCTCTTATCGGCGCCCAGAATGTAACCCTGTTATCGCCGTACCAAACCCGACGAGAGAGCTCAAAAGTACCTATTTAGATGCAACTATGACATAAAGAGGTCTATCTCATCTTTTTTTTCTTGGTCACTTGGATAGTACAGCTTCCCCCAAGG